>NW_024607907.1:0-27500 GCF_018296145.1 Oncorhynchus tshawytscha
AGAGAGGTGGAGAGAATCAGAAGAAGAAGAGAGGGGAGGGATAGAAGAAGAGAGAGAGGTGGAGGAGAGAATCAGAGAAGAAGAGAGGAGAGATAGAAGAGAGAGACGTGGAGAGAAGAAGAGAAGAGAGAGGTGGAGAGAATCAGGAGAAGAAGAGAGAGAGGTGGAGAGAATCAGAGAAGAAGAGAGGAGAGATATATATATAGCTTTATATATGGAGGAGAGAACCAGAGAAGAAGAGAGAGAGTGGAGAGTGAAGAAGAGAGAGGGAGGATAGAAGAGAGAGAGGTGGAGAGAATCAGAGAAGAAGAGAGTGAGAGAAGAAGAGAGAGAGGTGGAGATAATCAGAGAAGAAGAGAGGGGAGAGAGAGAGAGGTGGAGAGAATCAGAGAAGAAGAGAGAGGATAGAGGATAGAAGAGAGAGAGAAGTGGAGAGAATCAGAGAAGAAGAAGAGGAAGAGATGTGGAGAGAATCAGAGAAGAAAAGAGAATGAGAGAGTATAAAGAAGAGAAGAGAGAGAGAGGTGGAGAGAATCAGAGAAGAAGAGAGAGAGGATAGAAGAGAGAGAGAAGGGAGAGAATCAGAGAAGAAGAGAGAGGTGGAGAGAATCAGAGAAGAAGAGAAAGAGAGGTGAGAGAATAGAAGAGAGAGAGGTGGAGAGAATCAGAGAAGAAGAGAGAGGTGAGAGAAGAGAGAAGAAGAGAGAGAGGTGGAGAGAATAGAAGAGAAGAAGAGAGGAGGATAGAAATCAGAGAAGAAGAGAGAGAGGTGAGAGAATCAGAGAAGAAGAGAGAGATGGAGAGAAGAGAGATATATTTATAGAGAATCAGAGAAGAAGAGAGAGAGAAGAAGAAGAGAGAGAGAGGTGGAGAGAATCAGAGAAGAAGAGAGAGAGAGGTGAGAGAATCAGAGAAGAAGAGAGGTGGAGAGAATCAGAGAAGAAGAGAGAGAGGGAGAGAAGAAGAGAGAGATCAGAGAAGAGAGAATCAGAGAATAAAAAGAGAGGTGGAGAGAATCAGAGAAGAAGAGAGAGGTGGGAGAGAATCAGAGAAGAAGAGGAGGTGGAGAGAATAGAGAAGAAGAGAGAGAGGTGGAGAGAATCAGAGAAGAAGAGAGGGGAGGATAGAAGAGAGAGAGGTGGAGAGAATCAGAGAAGAAGAGAGGGAGGATAGAAGAGAGAGAGGTGGAGAGAATCAGAGAAGAGAATAAAGAGAGGAGAGGATAGAAGAGAGAGAGGTGGAGAGAATCAGAGAAGAAGAGAGGGGAGAGAGAAGAGAGAGAGGTGGAGAGAATCAGAGAAGAAGAGAGAGAGGATAGAGAATAGAAGAAGAGAGAGAGGTGGAGAGAATCAGAGAAGAAGAGAGGGGGAGGAGAGAAGAGAGAGAGGAGAGAATCAGAGAAGAAGAGAGAGAGGTGGAGAGAATCAGAGAAGAAGAAGAGGAGGATAGAATAGAGAGAGGTGGAGAGAATCAGAGAAGAAGAGAGGAGAGGATATAAAGAGAGAGTGTGAGAGAATCAGAGAAGAAAGAGAGAGAGGTGGAGAGAATGGAGAGAAAGAGAAGAAGAGAGAGGACAGAAGAGAGAGAGGTGGAGAGAATCAGAGAAGAAGAGAGAGAGAGAAGAGGGAGAGGTGGAGAGAATCAGAGAAGAAGAGAGAGGTGGAGAGAATCAGAGAAGAAGAGAGAGAGGTGGAGAGAATCAGAGAAGAAGAGAGAGAGGTGGAGAGAATCAGAGAAGAAGAGAGAGAGGTGGAGAGAATCAGAGAAGAAGAGAGATGGATAGAAGAGAGAAGGTGGAGAGAAGAAGAGAGGAGAGGATAGAAGAGAGAGAGGTGGAGAGCAGAGAAGAAGAGAGAGAGGTGGAGAGAATCAGAGAAGAAGAGAGAGAGGTGGAGAGAATCAGAGAAGAAGAGAGAGAGAGGTGGAGAGAATCAGAGAAGAGAGGAGAGGTGGAGAGAATCAGAGAAGAAGAGAGAGAGGTGGGAGAAGAAGAGAGAGAAGAAGAGAGAGAGGTGGAGAGAATCAGAGAAGAAGAGAGAGAGGTGGAGAGAATCAGAGAAGAAGAGAGAGAGGTGGAGAGAATCAGAGAAGAAGAGAGAGAGGTGGAGAGAATCAGAGAAGAAGAGAGAGAGGTGGAGAGAATCAGAGAAGAAGAGAGAGAGAGGTGGAGAGAATCAGAGAAGAAGAGAGAGAGAGGTGGAGAGAAGAAAGAAGAGAGGGAGAGAAGCAGAGAAGAAGAGAGAGAGGTGGAGAGAATCAGAGAAGAAGAGAGGGAGGAATCAGAGAAGAGAGAGAGGTGGAGAGAATCAGAGAAGAAGAGAGGGGAGGAGAGAAGAGAGAGAGGTGGAGAGAATCAGAGAAGAAGAGGGGAGGATAGAAGAGAGAGAGGTGGAGAGAATCAGAGAAGAAGAGAGGAGGAGAGAAGAGAGAGAGGTGGAGAGAATCAGAGAAGAAGAGAGGGAGGATAGAAGAGAGAGAGGTGGAGAGAATCAGAGAAGAAGAGAGAAGAAGAGAGAGAGGTGGAGAGAATCAGAGAAGAAGAGAGGGAGGAGAGAAGAGAGAGAGGTGGAGAGAATCAGAGAAGAAGAGAGGAGGAGAGAAGAAGAGAGAGGTGGAGAGAATCAGAGAAGAAGAGAGGGAGGAGAGAAGAGAGAGTGGAGAGAATCAGAGAAGAAGAGAGAGAGGTGGAGAGAATCAGAGAAGAAGAGAGGAGAGGATAGAAGAGAGAGAGGTGGAGAGAATCAGAGAAGAAGAGAGGGAGGATAGAAGAGAGAGACGTGGAGAGAATCAGAGAAGAAGAGAGAGAGGTGGAGAGAATCAGAGAAGAGAGAGAATCAGAGAAGAAGAGAGGGGAGAGAATCAGAGAAGAGAGAGAATAGAAGAGAGAGAGTGGAGAGAATCAGAGAAGAAGAGAGAGAGGTGGAGAGAATCAGAGAAGAAGAGAGAGGATAGAAGAGAGAGAGGTGGAGAGAATCAGAGAAGAAGAGAGGGAGGATAGAAGAGAGAGAGGTGGAGAGAATCAGAGAAGAAAGAGAGAGGTCAGAGAAGAGAAGAGAGAGAGAATCAGAGAAGAAGAGAGAGAGGATAGAAGAGAGAGGTGGAGAGAATCAGAGAAGAAGAGAGAGAGGTGGAGAGAATCAGAGAAGAAGAGAGAGAGGATAGAGAGAGAGAGAGGTGGAGAGAATCAGAGAAGAAGAGAGGGGAGGAGAGAAGAGAGAGAGGTGGAGAGAATCAGAGAAGAAGAGAGAGAGGTGGAGAGAATGGAGAGAATCAGAGAGAAGAGAGAAGAAGAGAGAGAGGTGGAGAGAATCAGAGAAGAAGAGAGGAGAGAAGAGAGGTGGAGAGAATCAGAGAAGAAGAGAGAGAGGTGAGAGAATCAGAGAATCAGAGAAGAAGAGAGAGAGAGGTGGAGAGAATCAGAGAAGAAAGAGAGGGAGGATCAGAGAAGAAGAGAGAGGTGGAGAGAATCAGAGAAGAAGAGAGAGAGGTGGAGAGAATCAGAGAAGAAGAGAGAGAGGTGGAGAGAATCAGAGAAGAAGAGAGGAGGTGGGAGGAATCAGAGAAGAAGAGAGAAGAGAGAGAGTGGAGAGAATCAGAGAAGAAGAGAGAGAGGTGGAGAGAATCAGAGAAGAGAGGAGAGGATAGAAGAGAGAGAGGTGGAGAGAATCAGAGAAGAAGAGAGGAGAGGATAGAGAGAGAGAGAGGTGGAGAGAATCAGAGAAGAAGAGAGGTGGAGGAGAGAAGAGAGAGAGGTGGAGAGAATCAGAGAAGAAAGAGAAGGTGGAGAGAGAGAAGAAGAGAGAGGTGGAGAGAATCAGAGAAGAAGAGAGAGGTGGAGAGAATCAGAGAAGAAGAGAGAGAATCAGGTGGAGAGAAGAGAGAAGAAGAGAGAGGTGGAGAGAATCAGAGAAGAAGAGAGGAGGTGGAGAGAAGAGAGAGAGAGAGAGAGGTGGAGAGAATCAGAGAAGAAGAGAGAGAGGTGGAGAGAATCAGAGAAGAAAGAGAGAGAGGTGGAGAGAATCAGAGAAGAAGAGAGGAGAGGATAGAAGAGAGAGAGGTGGAGAGAATCAGAGAAGAAGAGAGAGAGGTGGAGAGAATCAGAGAAGAAGAGAGAGAGGTGGAGAGAATCAGAGAAGAGAGAGAGGTGGAGAGAATCAGAGAAGAGAGAGAGAGGTGGAGAGAATCAGAGAAGAAGAAGAGAGAGAAGAGAGAGGTGGAGAGAATCAGAGAAGAAGAGAGAGGTGGATAGAAGAGAGAGAGGTGGAGAGAATCAGAGAAGAAAGAGGAGAGAGGGAGAGAGAGAGGTGGAGAGAATCAGAGAAGAAGAGAGGAGAGGATAGAAGAGAGAGAGGTGGAGAGAATCAGAGAAGAAGAGAGAGAGAGGTGGAGAGAATCAGAGAAGAAGAGAGAGGAGGAGAGAGAGAGAGAGGTGGAGAGAATCAGAGAAGAAGAGAGGGAGGAGAGAAGAGAGAGAGGTGGAGAGAATCAGAGAAGAAGAGAGGGAGGAGAGAAGAGAGAGAGGTGGAGAGAATCAGAGAAGAAGAGAGGGAGGATAGAAGAGAGAGAGGTGGAGAGAATCAGAGAAGAAGAGAGAGAGAGAAGAGAGAGAGGTGGAGAGAATCAGAGAAGAAGAGAGGGAGGATAGAAGAGAGAGAGGTGGAGAGAATCAGAGAAGAAAGAGAGGGAGGATAGAAGAGAGAGAGGTGGAGAGAATCAGAGAAGAAGAGAGGGGGAGAGAGAGAGAGTGGAGAGAATCAGAGAAGAAGAGAGAGGTGGAGAGAATCAGAGAAGAAAGAGGAGAGGATAGAAGAGAGAGAGGTGGAGAGAATCAGAGAAGAAGAGAGGGAGAATAGAAGAGAGAGACGTGGAGAGAATCAGAGAAGAAGAGAGAGAGGTGGAGAGAATCAGAGAAGAAGAGAGAGGATAGAAGAGAGAGAGGGAGAGAATCAGAGAAGAAGAGAGGGGAGGATAGAAGAGAGAGAGGTGGAGAGAATCAGAGAAGAAGAGAGAGAGGTGGAGAGAATCAGAGAAGAAGAGAGGGGAGGATAGAAGAGAGAGAGGTGGAGAGAATCAGAGAAGAAGAGAGGGGAGGAAGAAGAGAGAGAGGTGGAGAGAATCAGAAGAAGAGAGAGAGGAGAAGAAGAGAGAGGTGGAGAGAATCAGAGAAGAAGAAGAGAGAGGTGGAGAGAATCAGAGAAGAAGAGAGGAGAGGATAGAGAGAGAGAGGTGGAGAGAATCAGAGAAGAAGAGAGAGGAGAAGGAGAGGTGGAGAGAATCAGAGAAGAAGAGTGGAGAAGAGATGGAGAGAATCAGAGAAGAAGAGAGGGAGGAGAGAAGAGAGAGATGGAGAGAATCAGAGAAGAAGAGAGGAGGAGAGAAGAGAGAGAGGTGGAGAGAATCAGAGAAGAAGAGAGGGGAGGATAGAAGAGAGAGAGGTGGAGAGAATCAGAGAAGAAGAGAGGGGAGGAGAGAAGAGAGAGAGGTGGAGAGAATCAGAGAAGAAGAGAGGGGAGGATAGAAGAGAGAGGTGGAGAGAATCAGAGAAGAAGAGAGGGAGGATAGAGGATAGAAGAGAGAGAGAAGTGGAGAGAATCAGAGAAGAAGAGAGGGGAGGAGAGAAGAGAGATGTGGAGAGAATCAGAGAAGAAGAGAGAGAGGTGAGAGAATCAGAGAAGAGAGGAGAGATAGAAGAGAGAGAGGTGGAGAGAATCAGAGAAGAAGAGAGGGGAGGATAGAAGAGAGAGATGTGGAGAGAATCAGAGAAGAAGAGAGAGAGGTGGAGAGAATCAGAGAAGAGAGAGAGGATAGAAGAGAGAGAGGTGGAGAGAATCAGAGAAGAAGAGAGAGGTGGAGAGAATCAGAGAAGAAGAGAGAGGTGGAGAGAATCAGAGAAGAAGAGAGAGAGGTGGAGAGAATCAGAGAAGAAGAGAGAGAGGTGGAGAGAATCAGAGAAGAAGAGAGAGAGGTGGAGAGAATCAGAGAAGAAGAGAGAGATGGAGAGAAGCAGAGAAGAAGAGAGAGAGGATAGAAGAGAGAGGTGGAGAGAATCAGAGAAGAAGAGAGAGAGGTGGAGAGAATCAGAGAAGAAGAGAGAGAGGTGGAGAGAATCAGAGAAGAAGAGAGAGAGAGGTGGAGAGAATCAGAGAAGAAGAGAGAGAGGTGGAGAGAATCAGAGAAGAAGAGAGAGAGGTGGAGAGAATCAGAGAAGAAGAGAGAGAGGTGGAGAGAATCAGAGAAGAAGAGAGAGAGGTGGAGAGAATCAGAGAAGAAGAGAGAGAGGTGGAGAGAATCAGAGAAGAAGAGAGGTGGAGAGAATCAGAGAAGAAGAGAGAGGTGGAGAGAAGCAGAGAAGAAGAGAGAGAGGTGGAGAGAATCAGAGAAGAAGAGAGAGAGGTGGAGAGAATCAGAGAAGAAGAGAGGGGAGAAGAGAAGAGAGAGGTGGAGAGAATCAGAGAAGAAGAGAGGGGAGAAGAGAAGAGAGAGGTGGAGAGAATCAGAGAAGAAGAGAGAGAGGTGGAGAGAAGCAGAGTAGAAGAGAGAGAGGTGGAGAGAATCAGAGAAGAAGAGAGGAGAGGAGAAGAGAGAGAGGTGGAGAGAATCAGAGAAGAAGAGAGAGAGGTGGAGAGAATCAGAGAAGAGAGAGAGAGAGGTGGAGAGAATCAGAGAAGAAGAGAGAGAGAGGTGGAGAGAATCAGAGAAGAAGAGAGAGAGGTGGAGAGAATCAGAGAAGAAGAGAGGGAGGATAGAAGAGAGAGAGGTGGAGAGAATCAGAGAAGAAGAGAGGGGAGGATAGAAGAGAGAGAGGTGGAGAGAATCAGAGAAGAAGAGAGGAGAGGATAGAAGAGAGAGAGGTGGAGAGAATCAGAGAAGAAAGAGAGGGGAGGAGAGAAGAGAGAGAGGTGGAGAGAATCAGAGAAGAAGAGAGTGGAGAGGAGAGAAGAGAGAGAGGTGGAGAGAATCAGAGAAGAAGAGAGGAGAGGATAGAAGAGAGAGAGGTGGAGAGAATCAGAGAAGAAAGAGGGGAGGAGAGAAGAGAGAGAGGTGGAGAGAATCAGAGAAGAAGAGAGGAGGAAGAGAGAGAGAGGTGGAGAGAATCAGAGAAGAAGAGAGAGAGGTGGAGAGAATCAGAGAAGAAGAGAGGGAGGATAGAAGAGAGAGAGGTGGAGAGAATCAGAGAAGAAGAGAGGGAGAAGAAGAGAGAGAGGTGGAGAGAATCAGAGAAGAAGAGAGAGGTAGAGAGAGAGGTGGAGAGAATCAGAAGAAGAGAGGGAGGATAGAAGAGAGAGAGGTGGAGAGAATCAGAGAAGAAGAGAGGGGAGGAAGAAGAGAGAGAGGTGGAGAGAATCAGAGAAGAAGAGAGGGGAGAAGAAGAGAGAGAGGTGGAGAGAATCAGAGAAGAAGAGAGGGGAGGAGAGAAGAGAGAGAGGTGGAGAGAATCAGAGAAGAAGAGAGGGAGGATAGAAGAGAGAGAGGTGGAGAGAATCAGAGAAGAAGAGAGGGGAGGATAGAAGAGAGAGAGGTGGAGAGAATCAGAGAAGAAGAGAGGGGAGGAGAGAAGAGAGAGAGGTGGAGAGAATCAGAGAAGAAGAGAGGGGAGAGATAGAAGAGAGAGAGGTGGAGAGAATCAGAGAAGAAGAGAGGAGGAGAGATAGAAGAGAGAGAGGTGGAGAGAATCAGAGAAGAAGAGAGGGAGGATAGAAGAGAGAGAGGTGGAGAGAATCAGAGAAGAAGAGAGAGAGGTGGAGAGAATCAGAGAAGAGAGAGAGGTGGAGAGAATCAGAGAAGAAAGAGAGGAGATAGAAGAGAGAGACGTGGAGAGAATCAGAGAAGAAGAGAGAGAGGTGGAGAGAATCAGAGAAGAAGAGAGGGGAGGATAGAAGAGAGAGAGGTGGAGAGAATCAGAGAAGAAGAGAGGGGAGGATAGAAGAGAGAGAGGTGGAGAGAATCAGAGAAGAAGAGAGAGAGGAGGAGAGAATCAGAGAAGAAGAGAGAGAGGTGGAGAGAATCAGAGAAGAAGAGAGAGAGGATAGAAGAGAGAGAGGTGGAGAGAATCAGAGAAGAAGAGAGAGAGGGAGAGAGAGAGAGAGAGAGAGAGAGTGGAGAGAATCAGAGAGAAGAGAGAGAGGTGGAGAGAATCAGAGAAGAAGAGAGAGAGGTGGAGAGAATCAGAGAAGAAGAGAGGAGAGAATCAGAGAAGAGAGAGAGAGGTGGAGAGAATCAGAGAAGAAGAGAGGGAGATAGAAGAGAGAGAGGTGGAGAGAATCAGAGAAGAAGAGAGGGAGGAGAGAAGAGAGAGAGGTGGAGAGAATCAGAGAAGAAGAGAGAGAGAGGTGGAGAGAATCAGAGAAGAAGAGAGGAGAGGAGAGAAGAGAGAGAGGTGGAGAGAATCAGAGAAGAAGAGAGGAGAGGATAGAAAGAGAGAGGTGGAGAGAATCAGAGAAGAAGAGAGAGAGGATAGAAGAGAGAGAGGTGGAGAGAATCAGAGAAGAAGAGGTGGAGAGAAGAGAGAGAGGTGGAGAGAATCAGAGAAGAAGAGAGAGAGGTGGAGAGAATCAGAGAAGAAGAGAGAGAGGTGGAGAGAATCAGAGAAGAAGAGAGAGAGGTGGAGAGAATCAGAGAAGAAAGAGAGAGGTGGAGAGAATCAGAGAAGAAGAGAGAGGTGGAGAGAATCAGAGAAGAGAGAGAGGTGGAGAGAATCAGAGAAGAAGAGAGAGGTGGAGAGAATCAGAGAAGAGAGAGAGAGGTGGAGAGAATCAGAGAAGAAGAGAGAGAGAGGTGGAGAGAATCAGAGAAGAAGAGAGGAGGATAGAAGAGAGAGAGGTGGAGAGAATCAGAGAGAAGAGGGGAGAGAGAAGAGAGAGAGGTGGAGAGAATCAGAGAAGAAGAGAGAGAGAGGTGGAGAGAATCAGAGAAGAAGAAGGAGAGATAGAAGAGAGAGAGGTGGAGAGAATCAGAGAAGAGGGGAGAGAGAAGAGAGATGTGGAGAGAATCAGAGAAGAAGAGAGAGAGGTGGAGAGAATCAGAGAAGAGAGAGAGGATAGAAGAGAGAGAGGTGGAGAGAATCAGAGAAGAAGAGAGGGGAGGATAGAAGAGAGAGAGGTGGAGAGAATCAGAGAAGAAGAGAGAGAGGTGGAGAGAAAGAGAGAGAGGTGGAGAGAATAGAAGAGAGAGAGGTGGAGAGAATCAGAGAAGAAGAGAGGGGAGAGAGGTGGAGAGAATCAGAGAAGAAGAGAGAGAGGTGGAGAGAATCAGAGAAGAAGAAGATAGAAGAGAGAGAGGTGGAGAGAATCAGAGAAGAAGAGAGGGGAGGATAGAAGAGAGAGAGGTGGAGAGAATCAGAGAGAAGAGAGAGAGGTGGAGAGAATCAGAGAAGAAGAGAGAGAGGTGGAGAGAATCAGAGAAGAAGAGAGGAGAGATAGAAGAGAGAGAGGTGGAGAGAATCAGAGAAGAAGAGAGGGAGAGAGAGAGAGAGAGAGAATCAGAGAAGAGAGAGAGGATAGAAGAGAGAGAGGTGGAGAGAATCAGAGAAGAAGAGAGGGAGGAGAGAAGAGAGAGAGGTGGAGAGAATCAGAGAAGAAGAGAGGGAGGAGAGAAGAGAGAGAGGTGGAGAGAATCAGAGAAGAAGAGAGGGAGTGATAGAAGAGAGAGAGGTGGAGAGAATCAGAGAAGAAGAGAGGGGAGGAGAGAAGAGAGAGAGGTGGAGAGAATCAGAGAAGAAGAGAGGGGAGGATAGAAGAGAGAGAGGTGGAGAGAATCAGAGAAGAAGAGAGAGAGGGAGGATAGAAGAGAGAGAGGTGGAGAGAATCAGAGAAGAAGAGAGGGAGGAGAGAAGAGAGAGGTGGAGAGAATCAGAGAAGAAGAGAGAGAGGTGGAGAGAATCAGAGAAGAGAGAGAGAGGATAGAAGAGAGAGAGGTGGAGAGAATCAGAGAAGAAGAGAGGGGAGGATAGAAGAGAGAGAGGTGGAGAGAATCAGAGAAGAAGAGAGAGAGGTGGAGAGAATCAGAGAAGAGAGGAGAGGATAGAAGAGAGAGAGGTGGAGAGAATCAGAGAAGAAGAGAGAGGAGAGAATCAGAGAAGAAGAGAGAGGTGGAGAGAATCAGAGAAGAAGAGAGAGAGGTGGAGAGAATCAGAGAAGAAGAGAGAGAGGTGGAGAGAATCAGAGAAGAAGAGAGAGAGGTGGAGAGAATCAGAGAAGAAGAGAGAGTGGAGAGAATCAGAGAAGAAGAGAGGAGAGGATAGAAGAGAGAGGTGGAGAGAATCAGAGAAGAAGAGAGAGAGGTGGAGAGAATCAGAGAGAAGAGAGAGAGAGGTGGAGAGAATCAGAGAAGAGAGAGAGGTGGAGAGAATCAGAGAAGAAGAGAGTGTGGAGAGAATCAGAGAAGAAGAAGAGAGGTGGAGAGAATCAGAGAAGAGAGAGAGGTGGAGAGAATCAGAGAAGAAGAGAGAGAGGTGGAGAGAATCAGAGAAGAAGAGAGAGAGGTGGAGAGAATCAGAGAAGAAGAGAGGTGGAGAGAATCAGAAGAAGAAGAGAGAGGTGGAGAGAATCAGAGAAGAAGAGAGAGGTGGAGAGAATCAGAAGAAGAAGAGAGAGAGAATCAGAGAAGAAGAGAGAGAGGTGGAGAGAATCAGAGAAGAAGAGAAGATAGAAGAGAGAGAGGTGGAGAGAATCAGAGAAGAAGAGAGAGAGAGAGGTGGAGAGAATCAGAGAAGAAGAGAGAGAGGATAGAAGAGAGAATGGAGAGAATCAGAGAAGAAGAGAGGGAGGAGAGAAGAGAGAGAGTGGAGAGAATCAGAGAAGAAGAGAGAGAAGAAGAGAGAGAGGTGGAGAGAATCAGAGAGGGAGAAGAAGAGAGAGAGGTGGAGAGAATCAGAGAAGAAGAGGATAGAAGAGAGAGAGGTGGAGAGAATCAGAGAAGAAGAGAGGGAGGTAGAAGAGAGAAGGTCAGAGAAGAAGAGAGGGGAGAGAAGAGAGAGAGGTGGAGAGAATCAGAGAAGAAGAGAGAGAGAAGAGAGAGAGGTGGAGAGAATCAGAGAAGAAGAGAGGGAGGAGAGAAGAGAGAGAGGTGGAGAGAATCAGAGAAGAAGAGAGAGAGGTAGAAGAGAGAGAGGTGGAGAGAATCAGAGAAGAAGAGAGGAGAAGAAGAGAGAGAGGTGGAGAGAATCAGAGAAGAGAGAGGGAGGAGAGAAGAGAGAGAGGTGGAGAGAATCAGAGAAGAAGAGAGAGGGAGGATAGAAGAGAGAGAGGTGGAGAGAATCAGAGAAGAAGAGAAGAGAGAAGAAGAGAGGTGGAGAGAATCAGAGAAGAAGAGAGAGGTGGAGAGAATCAGAGAAGAAGAGAGAGAAGAAGAGAGAGAGGTGGAGAGAATCAGAGAAGAAGAGAGAGGGAGAAGAAGAGAGAGAGGTGGAGAGAATCAGAGAAGAAGAGAGGGGGAGGAGAGAAGAGAGAGAGGTGGAGAGAATCAGAGAGAAGAAGAGAGAGAGAGAGGTGGAGAGAATCAGAGAAGAGAAGAGAGGGAGGATAGAAGAGAGAGAGGTGGAGAGAATCAGAGAAGAAGAGAGGGGAGAAGAAGAGAGAGGTGGAGAGAATCAGAGAAGAAGAGAGAGAGGTGGAGAGAATCAGAGAAGAGAGGAGAGGAAGAAGAGAGAGAGGTGGAGAGAATCAGAGAAGAAGAGAGAGGGAGAATAGAAGAGAGAGACGTGGAGAGAATCAGAGAAGAAGAGAGAGAGGGAGAGAATCAGAGAAGAAGAGAGGGGAGGATAGAAGAGAGAGAGGTGGAGAGAATCAGAGAAGAAGAGAGGGAGGATAGAAGAGAGAGAGGTGGAGAGAATCAGAGAAGAAGAGAGAGAGGTGGAGAGAATCAGAGAAGAAGAGAGAGAGGTGGAGAGAAGCAGAGAAGAAGAGAGGAGAGATAGAAGAGAGAGAGGTGGAGAGAATCAGAGAAGAGAGAGAGAGAGGTGGAGAGAATCAGAGAAGAAGAGAGGAGAGGATAGAAGAGAGAGAGGTGGAGAGAATCAGAGAAGAAGAGAGGGGAGAGAGAAGAGAGAGAGGTGGAGAGAATCAGAGAAGAAGAGAGAGGAGGAGAGAAGAGAGAGAGAGGTGGAGAGAATCAGAGAAGAAGAGAGGGAGGAGAGAAGAGAGAGAGGTGGAGAGAATCAGAGAAGAAGAGAGGGGAGGATAGAAGAGAGAGAGGTGGAGAGAATCAGAGAAGAAGAGAGGGAGGAGAGAAGAGAGAGAGGTGGAGAGAATCAGAGAAGAAGAGAGGGAGGATAGAAAGAGAGAGGTGGAGAGAATCAGAGAAGAAGAGAGGAGAGGATAGAGGAAGAAGAGAGAGAGAAGTGGAGAGAATCAGAGAAGAAGAGAGGGAGGAGAGAAGAGAGATGTGGAGAGAATCAGAGAAGAAGAGAGAGAGGTGGAGAGAATCAGAGAAGAGAGGAGAGGATAGAAGAGAGAGAGGTGGAGAGAATCAGAGAAGAAGAGAGGGAGGATAGAAGAGAGAGACGTGGAGAGAATCAGAGAAGAAGAGAGAGAGGTGGAGAGAATCAGAGAAGAGAGGAGAGGATAGAAGAGAGAGAGGTGGAGAGAATCAGAGAAGAAGAGAGAGGTGGAGAGAATCAGAGAAGAAGAGAGAGGTGGAGAGAATCAGAGAAGAAGAGAGAGAGGTGGAGAGAATCAGAGAAGAAGAGAGAGAGGTGGAGAGAATCAGAGAAGAAGAGAGAGAGGTGGAGAGAATCAGAGAAGAAGAGAGAGATGGAGAGAAGCAGAGAAGAAGAGAGGAGAGGATAGAAGAGAGAGGTGGAGAGAATCAGAGAAGAAGAGAGAGAGGTGGAGAGAATCAGAGAAGAAGAGAGAGAGAGGTGGAGAGAATCAGAGAAGAAGAGAGAGAGAGGTGGAGAGAATCAGAGAAGAAGAGAGAGAGGTGGAGAGAATCAGAGAAGAAGAGAGAGAGGTGGAGAGAATCAGAGAAGAAGAGAGAGAGGTGGAGAGAATCAGAGAAGAAGAGAGAGAGGTGGAGAGAATCAGAGAAGAAGAGAGAGAGGTGGAGAGAATCAGAGAAGAAGAGAGAGGTGGAGAGAAGCAGAGAAGAAGAGAGAGAGGTGGAGAGAATCAGAGAAGAAGAGAGAGAGGTGGAGAGAATCAGAGAAGAGAGAGAGAGGTGGAGAGAATCAGAGAAGAAGAGAGGGGAGAAGAAGAGAGAGAGGTGGAGAGAATCAGAGAAGAAGAGAGAGAGAGAGGTGGAGAGAATCAGAGAAGAGAGAGAGAGGTGGAGAGAATCAGAGAAGAAGAGAGGTGGAGAGAATCAGAGAAGAGAGAGAGGTGGAGAGAATCAGAGAAGAGAGAGAGAGGTGGAGAGAATCAGAGAAGAAGAGAGAAGAGGTGGAGAGAATCAGAGAAGAAGAGAGAGAGGTGGAGAGAATCAGAGAAGAAGAGAGAGAGGTGGAGAGAATCAGAGAAGAAAGAGAGAGAGGTGGAGAGAATCAGAGAAGAAAGAAGAAGAGAGAGAGGTGGAGAGAATCAGAGAAGAAGAGAGAGAGAGAAGAGAGAGAGGTGGAGAGAATCAGAGAAGAAGAGAGGAGATAGAAGAGAGAGAGGTGGAGAGAATCAGAGAAGAAGAGAAGATAGAAGAGAGAGAGGTGGAGAGAATCAGAGAAGAAGAGAGGGGAGGAGAGAGAAGAGAGAGAGGTGGAGAGAATCAGAGAAGAAGAGAGGGAGATAGAAGAGAGAGAGGTGGAGAGAATCAGAGAAGAAGAGAGGGGAGAAGAGAGAGAGAGGTGGAGAGAATCAGAGAAGAAGAGAGAGGATAGAAAGAGAGAGGTGGAGAGAATCAGAGAAGAAGAGAGGGAGGAGAGAAGAGAGAGAGGTGGAGAGAATCAGAGAAGAAGAGAGAGAGAGAAGAAGAGAGAGAGGTGGAGAGAATCAGAGAAGAAGAGAGGGGAGAAGAAGAGAGAGAGGTGGAGAGAATCAGAGAAGAAGAGAGAGAGGATAGAAGAGAGAGAGGTGGAGAGAATCAGAGAAGAAGAGAGAGGTGGAGAGAATCAGAGAAGAAGAGAGGGAGAAGAAGAGAGGTGGAGAGAATCAGAGAAGAAGAGAAGAGAGAAGAGAGAGAGGTGGAGAGAATCAGAGAAGAAGAGAGGGAGGATAGAAGAGAGAGGTGGAGAGAATCAGAGAAGAAGAGAAGAAGAGAAGAAGAGAGTGGAGAGAATCAGAGAAAGAAGAGAGGGAGGATAGAAGAGAGAGAGGTGGAGAGAATCAGAGAAGAAGAGAGGGAGGAGAGAAGAGAGAGAGGTGGAGAGAATCAGAGAAGAAGAGAGAAGAAGAGAGAGAGGTGGAGAGAATCAGAGAGAAGAGAGAGAGGAGAGGATAGAAGAGAGAGAGGTGGAGAGAATCAGAGAAGAAGAGAGGGGAGGATAGAAGAGAGAGAGGTGGAGAGAATCAGAGAAGAAGAGAGAGAGGTGGAGAGAATCAGAGAAGAGAGGAGAGGATAGAAGAGAGAGAGGTGGAGAGAATCAGAGAAGAAGAGAGGGAGATAGAAGAGAGAGACGTGGAGAGAATCAGAGAAGAAGAGAGAGAGGTGGAGAGAATCAGAGAAGAAGAGAGGGAGGATAGAAGAGAGAGAGGTGGAGAGAATCAGAGAAGAAAGAAGAGAGAGAGGTGGAGAGAAAGAGAGAGAGAGAGAGAGAGAATCAGAGAAGAAGAGAGAGAGGTGGAGAGAATCAGAGAAGAAGAGAGAGAGGAGAGAGAAGAGAGAAGAAGAGAGAGGGAGAGAATCAGAGAAGAGAGAGAGGTGGAGAGAATCAGAGAAGAAGAGAGGGAGATAGAAGAGAGAGAGGTGGAGAGAATCAGAGAAGAAGAGAGGGAGGATAGAGAGAGAGAGGTGGAGAGAATCAGAGAAGAAGAAGAGAGAGAGGTGGAGAGAATCAGAGAAGAAGAGAGAGAGGAGAGAATCAGAGAAGAAGAGAGAGAGAGAGAGGGAGAGAATCAGAGAAGAAGAGAGAGAGGTGGAGAGAATGGAGAGAGAGAAAGAGAGAGGTGGAGAGAATCAGAGAAGAAGAAGAGAGGGAGAGAATCAGAGAAGAAGAGAGAGGTGGAGAGAATCAGAGAAAGAGAGAGGGGAGAGAATCAGAGAAGAGAGAGAGGTGGAGAGAATCAGAGAAGAAGAAGAGAGGAGGATAGAAGAGAGAGGTGGAGAGAATCAGAGAAGAAGAGAGTGGAGAGAATCAGAGAGAGAGAGAGAGAGAGAGAAGTGGAGAGAATCAGAGAAGAAGAGAGAGAGGTGGAGAGAATCAGAGAAGAGAGAGAGAGAGAATCAGAGAAGAAGAGAGAGAGGTGGAGAGAATCAGAGAAGAAGAGAGAGAGGTGGAGAGAATCAGAGAAGAAAGAGAGAGAGGTGGAGAGAATCAGAGAAGAAGAAGAGAGAGGTGGAGAGAATCAGAGAAGAAAGAGAGAGAGAGAGAATCAGAGAAGAAGAGAGAGAGGTGGAGAGAATCAGAGAAGAAGAGAGAGAGGTGGAGAGAATCAGAGAAGAGAGAGAGAGGTGGAGAGAATCAGAGAAGAGAGAGAGAGGTGGAGAGAATCAGAGAAGAAGAGAGAGAGGTGGAGAGAATCAGAGAAGAAGAGGGGAGAGAGAAGAGAAGAAGAGAAGAAGAGAGAGAGGTGGAGAGAATCAGAGAAGAAGAGAGGGAGGAGAGAAGAGAGAGAGGTGGAGAGAATCAGAGAAGAAGAGAGGGGAGGATCAGAGAAGAGAGAGAGGTGGAGAGAATCAGAGAAGAAGAGAGAGAGAGATGGAGAGAATCAGAGAAGAATCAGAGAAGAAGAGAGAGAGGTGGAGAGAATCAGAGAAGAAGAGAGGTGGAGAGAGAGAGAGGTGGAGAGAATCAGAGAAGAAGAATCAGAGGAAGAAGAGAGAGAGGTGGAGAGAATCAGAGAAGAAGAGAGAGAGGATAGAAGAGAGAGAATGGAGAGAGAAGAGAGAATCAGAGAAGAGAGAGAGGTGGAATCAGAGAATCAGAGAAGAAGAGAGAGAGAAGAAGAGAGAGAGGGAGAGAATCAGAGAGATCAGAGAAGAGAAGAAGAGAGAGAGGAGAGGGAGAGAAGAGATGGAGAAGAGAGAGAGGTGGAGAGAATCAGAGAAGAGAATCAGAGAAGAAGAGAGAGAGGTGGAGAGAATCAGAGAAGAGAGAGAGAGAGAGAGAGAGAGAATCAGAGAAGAAGAGAGAGAGGTGGAGAGAATCAGAGAAGAAGAGAGGGGAGGATAGAGAGAGAGAGGTGGAGAGAATCAGAGAAGAAGAGAGGGAGGATAGAAGAGAGAGAGGTGGAGAGAATCAGAGAAGAAGAGAGAGAGAGGTGGGAGAGAGAGAGAGAGGTGGAGAGAAGAAGAGAGAGAGGTGGAGAGAATCAGAGAAGAAGAGAGAGAGGTGGAGAGAATCAGAGAAGAAGAAGAGAGGTGGAGAGAATCAGAGAGAGAAGAGAGAGAGGTGGAGAGAATCAGAGAAAGAAGAGAGAAGAAGAGAGAGAGGTGGAGAGAAAGAAGAGAGAAGAAGAGAGAGAGGTGGAGAGGTGGAGAGAAGAGAGGGGAAGAAGAGAAGAGAGAGAGGTGAGAGAGAGAGAAGAGAGAGAGGAGGATAGAAGAGAGAGAGGTGGAGAGAATCAGAGAAGAAGAGAGGGAGAGAATAGAAGAAGAGAGAGAGGTGGAGAGAATCAGAGAAGAGAGAGAGAGAGGGAGAGAATCAGAGAAGAAGAGAGAGAGGTGGAGAGAATCAGAGAAGAAGAGAGAGAGGTGGAGAGAATCAGAGAAGAGAGAGAGTGGAGAGAATCAGAGAAGAAGAGAGAGAGGTGGAGAGAATCAGAGAAGAAGAGAGAGAGGTGGAGAGAATCAGAGAAGAAGAGAGGAGAGATAGAAGAGAGAGAGGTGGAGAGAATCAGAGAAGAGAGAGAGGTGGAGAGAATCAGAGAAGAGAGAGAGGTGGAGAGAATCAGAGAAGAAGAGAGAGAGGTGGAGAGAATCAGAGAAGAAGAGAGAGGGAGAGAATCAGAGAAGAAGAGAGAGAGGTGGAGAGAATCAGAGAAGAAGAGAGGTGGAGAGAATCAGAGAAGAAGAGAGAGAGGTGGAGAGAATCAGAGAAGAAGAGAGAGAGGTGGAGAGAATCAGAGAAGAAGAAGAAGAGAGAGAGGTGGAGAGAATCAGAGAAGAAGAGAGGAGAGAATGGAGAGAATCAGAGAAGAAGAGAGAGAGGTGGAGAGAATCAGAGAAGAAGAGAGGTGGAGAGGATAGAAGAAGAGAGAGAGGTGGAGAGAATCAGAGAGAGAGAGAGAGAATCAGAGAAGAGAGAGAGGTGGAGAGAATCAGAGAAGAGAGAGAGGGAGAGATCAGAGAAGAAGAGAGAGAGGTGGAGAGAATCAGAGAAGAAAGAGAGAGGTGGAGAGGAAGAAGAAGAGAGAGAGGTGGAGAGAATCAGAGAAGAAGAGAGAAGAAGAGAGAGAGGTGGAGAGAATCAGAGAAGAAGAGAGGTGGGAGGAGAAGAAGAGAGAGAGGTGGAGAGAATCAGAGAAGAAGAGAGGGAGGAGAGAAGAGAGAGAGGTGGAGAGAATCAGAGAAGAAGAGAGAGAGGTGGAGAGAATCAGAGAAGAAGAGAGAGGTGGAGAGAATCAGAGAAGAAGAGAGAGGAGGAGAGAATCAGAGAAGAGAGAGAGGTGGAGAGAATCAGAGAAAAGAGAAGAAGAGAGAGAGGTGGAGAGAATCAGAGAAGAAGAGAGAGGAAGAGTGGAGAGAATCAGAGAAGAGAGAGAGAGGTGGAGAGAATCAGAGAAGAAGAGAGAGAGGTGGAGAGAATCAGAGAAGAAGAGAGAGAGGTGGAGAGAATCAGAGAAGAAGAGAGAGAGGTGGAGAGAATCAGAGAAGAAGAGAGAGAGAGAGGGAGAGAAGAGAGAGGTGGAGAGAATCAGAGAAGAAGAGAGAGAGGTGGAGAGAATCAGAGAAGAGAGAGAGTGATAGAAGAGAGAGAGGTGGAGAGAATCAGAGAAGAAGAGAGGGGAGGATAGAAGAGAGAGAGAGGTGGAGAGAATGGAGAGAATCAGAGAAGAAGAGAGAGAGGTGGAGAGAAAGAGAGAGAGAGGAGAGGAATCAGAGAAGAGAGAGAGGTGGAGAGAATCAGAGAAGAGAGAGAGGGGAGAGAATCAGAGAAGAAGAGAGAGGGAGATAGAAGAGAGAGAGGTGGAGAGAATCAGAGAAGAAGAGAGGGGAGAGAAGAAGAGAGAGAGGTGGAGAGAATCAGAGAAGAGAGAGAGAGGTGGAGAGAATCAGAGAAGAAGAGAGAGAGGTGGAGAGAGAGAAGAAGAGAGAAGAAGAGAGAGGTGGAGAGAATCAGAGAAGAAGAGAGAGAGGTGGAGAGAATCAGAGGAGAGAAGAGAGAGAGAGGTGGAGAGAATCAGAGAAGAAGAGAGGGGAGGAGAGAAGAGAGATGTGGAGAGAATCAGAGAAGAAGAGAGAGAGGTGGAGAGAATCAGAGAAGAGAGGAGAGGATAGAGAGAGAGATGGAGAGAATCAGAGAAGAAGAGAGGGGAGGATAGAAGAGAGAGACGTGGAGAGAATCAGAGAAGAAGAGAGAGAGGTGGAGAGAATCAGAGAAGAGAGAGAGGTGGAGAGAATCAGAGAAGAGAGAGAGGTGGAGAGAATCAGAGAAGAAGAGAGAGGTGGAGAGAATCAGAGAAGAAGAGAGAGGTGGAGAGAATCAGAGAAGAAGAGAGAGAGGTGGAGAGAATCAGAGAAGAAGAGAGAGAGGGAATCAGAGAAGAAGAGAGAGATGGAGAGAATCAGAGAAGAAGAGAGAGAGGATAGAAGAGAGAGGTGGAGAGAATCAGAGAAGAAGAGAGAGAGGTGGAGAGAATCAGAGAAGAAAGAGAGAGAGGTGGAGAGAATCAGAGAAGAAGAGAGAGAGGTGGAGAGAATCAGAGAAGAAGAGAGAGAGGTGGAGAGAATCAGAGAAGAGAGAGAGAGGTGGAGGAATCAGAGAATCAGAGAAGAGAGAGGTGGAGAGAATCAGAGAAGAAGAGAGAGGGGAGAGAATCAGAGAAGAAGAGAGAGAGGTGGAGAGAATCAGAGAAGAAGAGAGAGAGGTGGAGAGAATCAGAGAAGAGAGAGAGATCAGAGAAGAAGAGAGAGAGGTGGAGAGAATCAGAGAAGAAGAGAGAGAGGTGGAGAGAATCAGAAGAAGAGAGAGAGGGAGAGAATCAGAGAAGAGAGAGAGGTGGAGAGAATCAGAGAAGAGAGAATCAGAGAGAAGAGAGAGAGGTGGAGAGAATCAGAGAAGAAGAGAGGGAGATAGAAGAGAGAGAGGTGGAGAGAATCAGAGAAGAAGAGAGGGGAGGATAGAAGAGAGAGAGGTGGAGAGAATCAGAGAAGAAGAGAGAGGGAGGATAGAAGAGAGAGAGGTGGAGAGAATCAGAGAAGAAGAGAGGGAGGATAGAAGAGAGAGAGGTGGAGAGAATCAGAGAAGAAGAGAGGGGAGGAGAGAAGAGAGAGAGGTGGAGAGAATCAGAGAAGAAGAGAGGGGAGGATAGAAGAGAGAGAGGTGGAGAGAATCAGAGAAGAAGAGAGGGGAGGAGAAGAGAGAGAGGTGGAGAGAATCAGAGAAGAAGAGAGAGGAGGAGAGAAGAGAGAGAGGTGGAGAGAATCAGAGAAGAAGAGAGGGGAGATAGAAGAGAGAGAGGTGGAGAGAATCAGAGAAGAAGAGAAGAAGAAGAGAGAGAGGTGGAGAGAATCAGAGAAGAAGAGAGGGGAGATAGAAGAGAGAGGTGGAGAGAATCAGAGAAGAAGAGAGGAGAGGATAGAGAGAGAGAGAGAAGTGGAGAGAATCAGAGAAGAAGAGAGGGAGGAGAGAAGAGAGAGAGAGAATCAGAGAAGAAGAGAGAGGTGGAGAGAATCAGAGAAGAGAGAGAGGATAGAAGAGAGAGAGAGGTGGAGAGAATCAGAGAAGAAGAGAGGGAGGATAGAAGAGAGAGAGAGAGGTGGAGAGAATCAGAGAAGAAGAGAGAGAGGTGGAGAGAATCAGAGAAGAAGAGAGAGAAGAGAGAGAATCAGAGAGAGAAGAGAGAGAGGTGGAGAGAATCAGAGAAGAAGAGAGAGGTGGAGAGAATCAGAGAAGAGAGAGAGAGGTGGAGAGAATCAGAGAAGAAGAGAGAGAGGTGGAGAGAATCAGAGAAGAAGAGAGAGAGGTGGAGAGAATCAGAGAAGAAGAGAGAGAGGTGGAGAGAATCAGAGAAGAAGAGAGGGAGAGGATAGAAGAGAGAAGGTGGAGAGAAGAAGAAGAGAGAGAGGTGGAGAGAGAGAGAGAAGAGAGAGAGGTGGAGAGAATCAGAGAAGAAGAGAGAGAGGTGGAGAGAATCAGAGAAGAAGAGAGAGAGGTGGAGAGAATCAGAGAAGAAGAGAGAGAGGTGGAGAGAATCAGAGAAGAGAGAGAGGTGGAGAGAATCAGAGAAGAAGAGAGAGAGGTGGAGAGAATCAGAGAAGAAGAGAGAGAGGTGGAGAGAATCAGAGAAGAGAGAGAGGTGGAGAGAGAGAAGAGAGAGAGGTGGAGAGAATCAGAGAAGAGAGAGAGAGGTGGAGAGAATCAGAGAGAAGAGAGAGAGGTGGAGAGAATCAGAGAAGAAGAGAGAGAGAGATAGAAGAGAGAGTGTGGAGAGAATCAGAGAAGAAGAGAGGGAGGATCAGAGAAGAAGAGAGAGAGAGAATCAGAGAAGAGAGAAGGAGGATAGAAGAGAAGAGAGAGAGGTGGAGAGAATAGAAGAGAGAGAGGTGGAGAGAATCAGAGAAGAAGAGAGGGAGGATAGAAGAGAGAGAGGTGGAGAGAATCAGAGAAGAAGAGAGGGGAGGAGAGAAGAGAGAGAGTGGAGAGAATCAGAGAAGAAGAGAGGGGAGGATAGAAGAGAGAGAGGTGGAGAGAATCAGAGAAGAAGAGAGAGAGGATAGAAGAGAGAGAGGTGGAGAGAATCAGAGAAGAAGAGAGGGAGAGGATAGAAGAGAGAGAGGTGGAGAGAATCAGAGAAGAAGAGAGGGGAGGATAGAAGAGAGAGAGGTGGAGAGAATCAGAGAAGAAGAGAGGGAGAGAAGAGAGAGAGGTGGAGAGAATCAGAGAAGAAGAGAGGGGAGGATAGAAGAGAGAGAGGTGGAGAGAATCAGAGAAGAAGAGAGGGAGGGAGAAGAGAGAGAGGTGGAGAGAATCAGAGAAGAAGAGAGGGGAGGATAGAAGAGAGAGAGGTGGAGAGAATCAGAGAAGAAGAGAGAGAGAGAGAAGAGAGAGAGGTGGAGAGAATCAGAGAAGAAGAGAGGGAGGATAGAAGAGAGAGAGGTGGAGAGAATCAGAGAAGAAGAGAGGGGAGGAGAGAAGAGAGAGAGGTGGAGAGAATCAGAGAAGAAGAGAGGGAGGATAGAAGAGAGAGAGGTGGAGAGAATCAGAGAAGAAGAGAGGGAGGAGAGAAGAGAGAGAGGTGGAGAGAATCAGAGAAGAAGAGAGGGAGGAGAGAAGAGAGAGAGGTGGAGAGAAGCAGAGAAGAAGAGAGAGAGGTGGAGAGAATCAGAGAAGAAGAGAGGGAGAGGAGAGAGAGAGAGGTGGAGAGAATCAGAGAAGAAGAGAGGGAGGAGAGAAGAGAGAGAGGTGGAGAGAATCAGAGAAGAAGAGAGGGGAGATAGAAGAGAGAGGTGGAGAGAATCAGAGAAGAAGAGAGGAGAGGATAGAGGAAGAAGAGAGAGGTGGAGAGAATCAGAGAAGAAGAGAGGGAGATAGAAGAGAGATGGAGAGAATCAGAGAAGAAAGAGAGAGGTGGAGAGAATCAGAGAAGAGAGAGAGGATAGAAGAGAGAGGTGGAGAGAATCAGAGAAGAAGAGAGGGGAGGATAGAAGAGAGAGACGTGGAGAGAATCAGAGAAGAAGAGAGAGGTGGAGAGAATCAGAGAAGAGAGGAGGAGGATAGAAGAGAGAGAGGTGGAGAGAATCAGAGAAGAAGAGAGGGGAGATAGAAGAAGAGAGAGGTGGAGAGAATCAGAGAAGAAGAGAGAGGTGGAGAGAATCAGAGAAGAAGAGAGAGAGAGAGAGAGGTGGAGAGAATCAGAGAAGAAGAGAGGGAGGATAGAAGAGAGGACGTGGAGAGAATCAGAGAAGAAGAGAGGAGGTGGAGAGAATCAGAGAAGAAGAGAGGTGAGAGAAGCAGAGAGAAGAGAGGAGAGATAGAAGAGAGAGAGGTGGAGAGAATCAGAGAAGAGAGAGAGGAGAGAGAGAAGAAGAGAGAGAGGATGAGAGAGAATCAGAGAAGAAGAGAGGGGAGAATAGAAGAGAGAGGGAGAGAATCAGAGAAGAGAGAGAGAGGTGGAGAGAATCAGAGAAGAAGAGAGGGGAGGATAGAAGAGAGAGAGGTGGAGAGAATCAGAGAAGAAGAGAGGGGAGGATAGAAGAGAGAGAGGTGGAGAGAATCAGAGAAGAAGAGAGGGGAGGATAGAAGAGAGAGGTGGAGAGAATCAGAGAAGAAGAGAGAAGAAGAAGAGAGAGGTGGAGAGAATCAGAGAAGAAGAGAGAGAGAAGAGAGAGGTGGAGAGAATCAGAGAAGAAGAGAGGGGAGGGAGAAGAGAGAGGTGGAGAGAATCAGAGAAGAAGAGAGGGGAGGAGAGAAGAGAGAGAGGTGGAGAGAATCAGAGAAGAAGAGAGGGGAGGATAGAAGAGAGAGGTGGAGAGAATCAGAGAAGAGAGAGAGAATCAGAGGGAGAGGGGGAGAGAAGAGAGAGGTGGAGAGAATCAGAGAAGAAGAGAGGGGAGGATAGAAGAGAGAGAGGTGAGAGAATCAGAGAAGAAGAGAGGGGAGGAGAGAAGAGAGACGTGGAGAGAATCAGAGAAGAAGAGAGGGGAGGATAGAAGAGAGAGGTGGAGAGAATCAGAGAAGAAGAGAGAGAGGATAGAAGAGAGAGAGGTGGAGAGAATCAGAGAAGAAGAGAGAATAGAAGAGAGAGGTGGAGAGAATCAGAGAAGAAGAGAGGGGAGGAGAGAAGAGAGAGGTGGAGAGAATCAGAGAAGAAGAGAGGGGAGGAGAGAAGAGAGAGGTGGAGAGAATCAGAGAAGAAGAGAGAGAGGATAGAAGAGAGAGAGGTGGAGAGAATCAGAGAAGAAGAGAGGAGAGGATAGAAGAGAGAGAGGTGGAGAGAATCAGAGAAGAAGAGAGGGGAGGATAGAGAGAGAGAGGTGGAGAGAAGCAGAGAAGAAGAGAGAGAGGATAGAAGAGAGAGAGGTGGAGAGAATCAGTACATGTCTGAGGTGAGAATGTTCTGGTCGCTCGGTGGTATTCTCTCTCGTCCGCGTAAGTCTCATCGTACGTCTCATCCGTCGACGCCTCCTCTCGCCTGATGAACGGCAGACGGCTGTCAGTGGAGTCCGAGCTGCAGAGGATTAAAAACACAACATAACACCTCTCACTAACCAGCTCACAAGAAGCAATAGAAGGACAGGAGGATTCTCCCAACAGCAGCAGGAGGGAGGTTAGAAGCAAGATGGCGGCGAGAAGCAGAATGAATAGAGAATCAACACACGGGAGAGAGATAGTGACAGTGGTCCAGCCGCGTGCTGTATTATACTCTACAGAGCTGAATGAAAAGCTTCAGGAGGATCCAACCAGGTTGAATCACTAGGCTTTGTTGAGGAGGAAGTAAGCCAATCACATGTCACCCACAGGAGGCTGCTGAGAGGAGGACGGCTCATAATAATATCCGGAGCGGAGCGAATGGATTGGCCACCTGGAAACCATGTGTTGGACGTATTTCATACCATTCCACCTGTACCGCTCCAGTCATTAACATGAGCCATGTCCTCCCCAATTAAGATGCCACCAACCTCCTGTGATGTCACTCCTGTCAGGGTGGATCCAACCAGAGCTTCATGAGCTAAAAACACTGTAGGTGATGCATATCCACATCCTGTTCAGTACAATATACATCTCCTCGTCCTCCTCTGGTAGAAATATACCAAGATCACACCAGGAGAGTAAAAACAGGTTAAATATTGACTGAAGTCCAGACACTTGTCTGTCCCTAAGTATGTTTAGCTCAGTGCAGCAAGGATCCAGCCAGGGACTGTATGGACAACAGGGTTGGCAGAACCCTTCCATACTGATGCCTCCTGGGCATTACAACTCTCTCTCCTCCTGAGAGAGCAACATACCGCATGAGGGAGTCATAGAAACACATCCTGTGCTCAGCGTCAGTCAGTGTGGAGAGGAAGAGAGGAGAGAGAGAGAGACAGACAGACAAGAGAAGAAGTTACCGTTGACTACCAATCAGAATTAGCAACAGAACCAAAGGTGGCCACGAGAGGTCACTGATAAAAGACAGACTAGAGAATAACACCAACGTACTCTACAGAACCCAGAGAAACCAGAGAGACACCCACCTCTTGGGAGGGAAGCACCATGCAGACCTCGGCAGTAGTATCGGGGTTAGCGGGGGTCCGCTCTGCCCGTCCACAGTACTGATGCTGGGGCTCGGGAAACGGCTGACCCCCCCTGGGCCACCAACCCCCACTACCACACCGGGACCGACGTGTTGTTGGCATTGTTGATGTTAGCGTTGGAACCCGAGGAAGAGTAGGAGCTCGGGGTGAAGGTGGTAGAGTCCATCAACTTCTCGTGGGACGGGGAATCGCCCTCGCCGGGGCTGCCCGTCTGGCTGATGTGGAGCGGGCGCTGCGTGGTGAAGGATTGTGGGAAGGTGTTGCGTCCGCTGTCGCGCCCGTCGTTGTAGTAGCTGACGTGGTTGCCGAACAACCCACCCGCTCGCTGTAGGAGGAGCGAGATGGGGAGAAGAGAGAGGAGGCAGAGAGAGAGGGAGAGGAGAGAGAGGGGGAGGAGAGAGAGGAGGCAGATAGAGAGGGAGAGGAGGAGGCGGAGAGAGAGGGAGAGGAGAGAGAGGGGGGAGGAGAGAGAGGAGGCAGATAGAGAGGGAAGGAGAGAGAGGAGGAGGAGAGAGAGGAGGCAGAGAGAGGAGGCAGATAGAGAGGAGAGGAGAGAGAGGGGAGGAGAGAGAGGAGGCAGATAGAGAGGGAGAGGAGAGAGAGGGGAGGAGAGAGAGGAGGCAGATAGAGAGGGAGAGGAGAGAGAGGAGGCAGAGAGAGAGGGAGAGGAGAGAGAGGGGGAGGAGAGAGAGGAGGCAGATAGAGAGGGGGAGGAGAGAGAGGAGGCAGAGAGAGAGGGAGAGGAGAGAGAGGGAGAGGAGAGAGGAGGCAGAAAGAGAGGGAGAGGAGAGAGAGGGGAGGAGAGAGAGGGAGAGGAGAGAGAGAGAGAGGAGGAGAGAGAGGAGGCAGAAAGAGAGGGAGATTAGAGAGAGGGGGAGGAGAGAGAGGAGGCAGAGAGAGAGGGAGAGGAGAGAGAGGGGGAGGAGAGAGAGGAGGCAGAAAGAGAGGGAGAGGAGAGAGAGGAGGCAGAAAGAGAGGGAGACAAGAGAGAGGGGGAGGAGAGAGAGGAGGCAGAGAGAGAGGGAGAGGAGAGAGAGGAGACAGAAAGAGAGGGAGAGGAGAGAGAGGGAGAGGAGAGAGAGGAGGCGGAGAGAGGGGGAGGAGAGAGGGGGGGAGGAGAGAGAGAGGGAGGAGAGAGAGAGGGAGGAGAGAGAGAGAGAGGGATGAGTATTGTCTAGCGTTACATCCATCTAAAAGCACACAGTCATGCTGTTCTGCTATCATGACTAAATCTATTCAGTCTATGTCGTATGGACAATGCAAAGCAAAGGCCTGGTTTATGACTGGAACAGCAATGTCTCCCTCTATTGGGACGGGATCGTGTTTAGGTGTCTAAGTGGATGAGAATGCCATTTAGTGGGTACTGAAGTGTACTGGGTTCTGAAGTATAGTAGATACTGAAGTGTACTGGGTTCTGAAATATAGTAGATACTGAAGTGTAGTGGGTACTGAAGTGTAGTGGGTTCTGAAGTATAGTAGATACTGAAGTGTAGTGGGTTCTGAAGTGTAGTGGATACTGAAGTGTACTGGGTTCTGAAGTGTAGTAGATACTGAAGTGTAGTAGATACTGAAGTGTAGTGGGTTATGAAGTGTAGTAGATACTGAAGTGTAGTGGGTTATGAAGTGTTGTTGGTACATTAGTGTAGTAGATACTGAAGTGTTGTTGGTACTTTAGTGTAGTAGGTACTGAAGTGTAGTGGGTTATGAACTGCAGTGGGTTATGAAGTGTAGTGGGTTATGAAGTGTAGTGGGTTATGAAGTGTAGTAGATACTGAAGTGTAGTAGATACTGAAGTGTAGTGGGTTAGGAAGTGTAGTAGATACTGAAGTGTAGTGGGTTATGAAGTGTAGTAGATACTGAAGTGTAGTGGGTTATGAAGTGTTGTTGGTAAATTAGTGTAGTAGATACTGAAGTGTTGTTGGTACTTTAGTGTAGTAGGTACTGAAGTGTAGTGGGTTATGAACTGCAGTGGGTTATGAAGTGTAGTGGGTTATGAAGTGTAGTGGGTACTGAAGCGTAGTGGGTTATGAAGTGTAGTGGGCTATGAAGTGTAGTGGGCTATGAAGTGTAGTAGATACTGAAGTGTAGTGGGTTATGAAGTGTAGTGGGTTATGTAGTGTAGTGGGTTATGTAGTGTAGTGGGTTATGAAGTGTAGTGGGTTATGAAGTGTAGTGGGTTATGAAGTGGGTTATGAAGTGTAGTGGGTTATGTAGTGTAGTGGGTTATGAAGTGTAGTGGGTTATGAAGTGTAGTAGATACTGAAGTGTAGTGGGTTATGAAGTGTAGTGGGTTATGTAGTGTAGTGGGTTATGTAGTGTAGTGGGTTATGAAGTGGGTTATGAAGTGTAGTGGGTTATGAAGTGGGTTATGAAGTGTAGTGGGTTATGTAGTGTAGTGGGTTATGAAGTGGGTTATGAAGTGTAGTGGGTTATGTAGTGTAGTGGGTTATGAAGTGGGTTATGAAGTGTAGTGGGTTATGTAGTGTAGTGGGTTATGAAGTGTAGTGGGTTATGAAGTGCAGTGGGTTATGAAGTGTAGTGGGTTATGTAGTGTAGTGGGTTATGAAGTGTAGTGGGTTATGAAGTGTAGTGGGTTATGTAGTGTAGTGGGTTATGAAGTGGGTTATGAAGTGTAGTGGGTTATGAAGTGTAGTGGGTTATGAAGTGTAGTGGGTTATGAAGTGTAGTGGGTTATGAAGTGTAGTGGGTTATGAAGTGTAGTGGGTTATGAAGTGTAGTGGGTTATGAAGTGTAGTGGGTGAAGTGTAGTGAATACTGAAGTGGCATCTGGAGTCAATGATGGTGGATGGTGAAGAACCAGATGTAATCCTTATAGCTGGTCACAGCAGAAGCGATGGGCCTGATGAAGCTCAGTAGTTCAGACAGAGAGGTGTGTGGGGCTGTAGCCGACCTTTACCCTGAAGATATCGTCCTCGGACGCAGCCGAGACCGGCTCCTTCATCGACTTGTCCAGGTCCTCCTCCACTGTGAGGTCACCTGATATGGCCCTCCGGATCTCA
>NW_024607907.1:32500-37500 GCF_018296145.1 Oncorhynchus tshawytscha
GGACAGGTGACATCGTCAGGTCAGTACCACAGAGGACAGGCGACATCGTCAGGTCAGTGCCACAGAGGACAGACGACATCGTCAGGTCAGTACCACAGAGGACAGGTGACATCGTCAGGTCAGTACCACAGAGGACAGGCGACATCGTCAGGTCAGTGCCAGAGGACAGGTGACATCGTCAGGTCAGTACCACAGAGGACAGACGACATCGTCAGGTCAGTACCACAGAGGACAGGTGACATCGTCAGGTCAGTACCACAGAGGACAGGCGACATCGTCAGGTCAGTGCCACAGAGGACAGGCGACATCGTCAGGTCAGTGCCACAGAGGACAGGCGACATCGTCAGGTCAGTACCACAGAGGACAGACGACATCGTCAGGTCAGTACCACAGAGGACAGGTGACATCGTCAGGTCAGTACCACAGAGGACAGGTGACATCGTCAGGTCAGTACCACAGAGGACAGGTGACATAGTCAGGTCAGTACCACAGAGGACAGGTGACATCGTCAGGTCAGTACCACAGAGGACAGGTGACACAGAGGTCAGGTCAGTACCACAGAGGACAGGCGACATCGTCAGGTCAGTGCCACAGAGGACAGGGGACATCGTCAGGTCAGTACCACAGAGGACAGGGACATCGTCAGGTCAGTACCACAGAGGACAGGTGACATCGTCAGGTCAGTACCACAGAGGACAGGGGGCCGAGGAGACAGGACAATAACCACAAGGCTTCTCAACATGTATATAAGGTAACAACATCTAGTGCTGGTTGCCCGGACATGGGTTCAGTCTAGTCCTGGTATTAAAATCACTTTCAATGGAGCTTTTAATTCCTGGACCAGGCTTAAAGTGTGTCTGGGAAACCAGCCCCTAGAGAGAGAATGTAGAGAGATGAAAGGTTATTCTAGTGTGGAGGAGAAAACAGGACAGGACATACAGGACCTTGGGTCAGGGGTTCAGCTAACGACACAGACGGGACAGGACTGGCTAGAGTCAGAGAAACAGAGGACAGAAACAGAGGAGAGAAACAGAGGAGAGAAACAGAGGAGAGGAACAGAGGAGAGAAACAGAGGAGAGGAACAGAGGAGAGAAACAGAGGAGAGGAACAGAGGAGAGGAACAGAGGAGAGGAACAGAGGACAGAGGAACAGAGGTCAGTAAACAGAGAGGACAGAAACAGAGGAGAGGAACAGAGGAGAAACAGAGGAGAGAAACAGAGGAGAGAAACAGAGGAGAGAAACAGAGGAGAGGAACAGAGGAGAGGAACAGAGGAGAGAAACAGAGGAGAGGAGAGGAACAGAGGAGAGGAACAGAGGAGAGAAACAGAGGAGAGAAACAGAGGAGAGAAACAGAGGAGAGAAACAGAGGAGAGAAACAGAGGAGAGGAACAGAGGAGAGGTCAGAGGAGAGGAACAGAGGAGAGGAACAGAGGAGAGAAACAGACAGAGAGAAACAGAGGAGAGGAACAGAGGAGAGAAACAGAGAGGAGAGGAACAGAGGAGAGAAACAGAGGAGAGAACCACAGAGGAACAGAGGGAGAAACAGAGGAGAGTAACAGAGGAGAGAAACAGAGGAGAGAAACAGAGGAGAGAACAGAGAGAGAAACAGAGAGGGAAACAGAGGAGGAGAGGAACAGAGGAGAGGAACAGAGGAGAAACAGAGGAGAGAAACAGAGGAGAGAAACAGAGGAGAGAAACAGAGGAGAGAAACAGAGGGAGAAACAGGAACAGAGGAGAGAAACAGAGGAGAGGAACAGAAGATGAAACAGAGGAGAGGAACAGAGGAGAGAAACAGAGGAGAGGAACAGAAGAGAGAAACAGAGGAGAGGAACAGAGGAGAGAAACAGAGGAGAGAAACAGAGGAGAGAAACAGAGGAGAGAAACAGAGGAGAGGAACAGAGGAGAGGAACAGAGGAGAGGAACAGAGGAGAGAAACAGAGGAGAGGAACAGAGGAGAGAAACAGAGGAGAGGAACAGAGGAGAGAAACAGAGGAGAGAAACAGAGGAGAGAAACAGAGGAGAGGAACAGAGGAGAGAAACAGAGGAGAGGAGAGGAACAGAGGAACAGAGGAGAGGAACAGAGGAGAGGAACAGAGGAGAGGAACAGAAGAGGAGAGGAACAGAGGAGAGGAACAGAGGAGAGAAACAGAGGAGAGGAACAGAGGAGAGAAACAGAGGAGAGGAACAGAGGAGAGGAACAGAGGAGAGAAACAGAGGAGAGGAACAGAGGAGAGAAACAGAGGAGAGGAACAGAAGAGGAGAGGAACAGAGGAGAGAAACAGAGGAGAGGAACAGAGGAGAGGAACAGAGGAGAGGAACAGAGGAGAGGAACAGAGGAGAGGAACAGAGGAGAGGAACAGAGGAGAGGAACAGAGGAGAGAAACAGAGGAGAGAAACAGAGGAGAGGAACAGAGGAGAGAAACAGAGGAGAGGAACAGAAGAGGAGAGGAACAGAGGAGAGAAACAGAGGAGAGAAACAGAGGAGAGGAACAGAGGAGAGAAACAGAGGAGAGAATCAGAGGAGAGAAACAGAGGAGAGAAACAGAGGAGAGGAACAGAGGAGAGGAACAGAGGAGAGGAACAGAGAGAGGAGAGAAACAGAGGAGAGAACAGAGAGAGAAACAGAGGAGAGGAACAGAGGAGAGGAACAGAGGAGAGAAACAGAGGAGAGAAACAGAGGAGAGGAACAGAGGAGAGGAACAGAGGAGAGGAGAGGAACAGAGGAGAGAAACAGAGGAGAGAAACAGAGGAGAGAAACAGAGGAGAGAAACAGAGGAGAGAAACAGAGGAGAGAAGCAGAGGAGAGGAACAGAGGAGAGAAACAGAGGAGAGAAACAGAGGAGAGAAACAGAGGAGAGAAACAGAGGAGAGGAGAGGAACAGAGGAGAGAAACAGAGGAGAGAAACAGAGGAGAGAAACAGAGGAGAGAAACAGAGGAGAGAAACAGAGGAGAGAAACAGAGGAGAGAAACAGAGAGAGAAACAGAGGAGAGGAACAGAAGAGAACAGAGAGGAAACAGAGGAGAGAAACAGAGGAGAGAAACAGAGGAGAGGAGAGAAACAGAGGAGAGAAACAGAGGAGAGAAACAGAGGAGAGAAACAGAGGAGAGAAACAGAGGAGAGAAACAGAGGAGAGGAACAGAGGAGAGGAACAGAGGAGAGAAACAGAGGAGAGAAACAGAGGAGAGAAACAGAGGAGAGAAACAGAGGGAGGGAGAGGAACAGAGGAGAGAAACAGAGGAGAGGAGAGGAACAGAGGAGAGAAACAGAGGAGAGAAACAGAGGAGAGAAACAGAGGAGAGGAACAGAGGAGAGGAACAGAGGAGAGAGAGGAACAGAGGAGAGAAACAGAGGAGAGAAACAGAGGAGAGAAACAGAGGAGAGGAACAGAGGAGAAACAGAGGAGAGAAACAGAGGGAGGAGAGAAACAGAGGAGAGGAACAGAGGAGAGGAACAGAGGGAGGGAGAGAAACAGAGGGAGGGAGAGAAACAGAGGACCAATCCCAGATGCTCGGGGGCCGACCGGCAGTTCTTACCTGCATCCCAATGACGGCGTAGATGAAAAAGAGCATCACTATGAGCAGTGCTACATAGGGGAGGGCCTGGGGGGGGGACAGAGAGAGATCAGTGACACGTCAACAACACTGTCTAGCACCACAGCACCAAAAACACGGCAACACACTGCTGCAAAAATAGTCACGGTCCTTTTCCCCACTGTCCAACCCAAGAGAAATAACTATTTTACCAGAACCCCTTTATCAAATGTTTTGGGTTTTATTTGGGGAGTGCCACCTCCATTCATAAAACCACCTCCATTTAAAATGTTCAGACACTCTTATTTAAGGAGACTGTAGTAAGTTCATACTGGTCCCTCCCCCGTGGGGATTGAACCCACAACCCTGGCGTGGTAAGCACCATGCTCTACCAACTGAGCCACACGGGACCTATGAAGGACAGCTTATCTTCGCCCTAGAAATACCATGTCAAGCTGTAAGCCTTATCATTAACCTGTAGCATGGTGAGTAGGCTGTGACAGCATGCATATGAAGGGGTTTGGGGTTTTGAGAGACAGTTAGATGCTGACTGGTTAGCTGGACACATGACTCCTCCCTTCTACATTCCTCTCTCAAGCAGGGTCAGGGGTCAAGCTGAATTTCAGTCACTCAATTCAGGAAGTGATTTGAAATGAAAATTCTAATATGGAAAAACTTCAATAAATAAATAAATAGGCTATCTATATACAGTGCCTTGCGAAAGTATTCGGCCCCCTTGAACTTTGCGACCTTTTGACACATTTCAGGCTTCAAACATAGAGATATAAAACTGTATTTTTTGTGAAGAATCAACAACAAGTGGGACACAATCATGAAGTGGAACGACATTTATTGGATATTTCAAACTTTTTTAACAAATCAAAACTGAAAAATTGGGCGTGCGAAATTATTCAGCCCCTTTACTTTCAGTGCAGCAAACTCTCTCCAGAAGTTCAGTGAGGATCTCTGAATGATCCAATGTTGACCTAAATGACTAATGATGATAAATACAATCCACCTGTGTGTAATCAAGTCTCTGTATAAATGTGCCTGCACTGTGATAGTCTCAGAGGTCCGTTAAAAGCGCAGAGAGCATCATAAAGAACAAGGAACACACCAGGCAGGTCCGAGATACTGTTGTGAAGAAGTTTAAAGCCGGATTTGGATACAAAAAGATTTCCCAAGCTTTAAACATCCCAAGGAGCACTGTGCAAGCGATAATATTGAAATGGAAGGAGTATCAGACCACTGCAAATCTACCAAGACCTGTCCGTCCCTCTAAACTTTCAGCTCATACAAGGAGAAGACTGATCAGAGATGCAGCCAAGAGGCCCATGATCACTCTGGATGAACTGCAGAGATCTACAGCTGAGGTGGGAGACTCTGTCCATAGGACAACAATCAGTCGTATATTGCACAAATCTGGCCTTTATGGAAGAGTGGCAAGAAGAAAGCCATTTCTTAAAGA
>NW_024607908.1:0-41579 GCF_018296145.1 Oncorhynchus tshawytscha
TGAATTGTGTATCAATAAATAATATAAGGACTGTTATGTGGTTGAATTTGAATGTGACTTACAGGCCTTTTGTGGATCTGAGGGGTCTGCACTGAAGTAGACTGTCAAGACAGCATTCAATGAGGTTAGATAGGGATATCTGCATTTGCTTTAATTCTGAGAACTGCAGTTTGTACATGCAGAATGCATAACTAATGTGTATGTGTTTTTGTTTCAGGTCAGATATGACTTACAGGCTGTGGCCTTCTGTGCACCTTGCCGGTTGGCCACAACACGGAATCAGGGGTGTTCACCCTCACTGGTTTCAACTGTCAACACAACACTCAATTTAAAATATGATAATATAACAAAAACACGACAAAACAAAGAAATATTTGATATTTACCACATACGGACGGCGTCTTAAAGCTCTTTTGATTCTCTCATCATTACGATCCATCTTTCTTTCTGAGGGAAACATTTCCATCAATTAATTGACACGAAACACATCCTGACACACAGACACACACAAAGAAGGCATCCCAAATGGCACCCTATTCCCTATATATGTATATATATGTTGGGAAGGAGGTGCCCCAAAAGTCCAAAGATTACCTGCAACAACCTGAGTGAAGAAAATTATTGTACAGATTAAATCAAATCTGAACACCGTTTATGTAGTGAATTAATGCATGGTTACGTCATTTTGGGTCACAGCTTTATGACTGCGCTTAATACGTCACAAGAAAACGCTTGTTTGGAGCCGGACTGGTGGTATCATCTTTTCACTGGTTGTAGCTCAATAACGAACGTGATGTGCTTATTATATCTTACTGACTGAGTAATGGTTGTATCGATGGTTGGTTGGACGTTTTACGTAGATAGGCCAACATGATATCAATAGGAAGAAACCATTCCTTGCCAAATGTTTTTTGTATTATTGTTTTACTTTGAGTAACATTAAGGGACCACAATGGAAGCCGTTTAATTTATTGTGTTGTCCCTGGCCTGACACGTTTTATTTAATTAAACGGGTTTTATTATTTTATTAAACTGTCCAATCAAATATATATATATTTCTTTCTATCTAACTCACATGAGCTGTTGAGGACTCCTTGGTCATCACATTTCAGGCACACGCCAGCAGGTGGAAGGAAGTGTCTTTAAATGCAGCACTGCCTTTAACGCACTTCATGATCTGCGCAACAGTATCTTTGTGGTTGTGAAAGTGATTAATCCAAATGCGGAAGTTCAGTACATTTGTTTTGGTTTAGCAAGCTAACTTCTCAAGTCTTGGCTAAAGTGTTGTGCAATATTGGAGGAAAAGTGTCGTTACTGACATTTTGTATTGTGCTTGATTATCCTCTAGTAGTTTGACAAGTATTTACTGAGCATCAACATGATGACCCGAATAGTTTAGAAAGATGTGGTTCAAAGGTTCAAGAGTTTTACTCCTGAGTTCAGGCTAACAAGTGACATTGTTGCTGTCATTATAGTATCATCAGTTTTGTTTACTGTCACTACATATTTCGGTTTATCAGAGGATGTCTAAAGTCTTGGAACTACAGTTTTTGCCAATGGGCATGGTACCTTAGCAAGGAGGGGTTGAATGACTCAAGAATCATGCTCAGTAGCTAGCTAGCCACGAGTACATGCCTTTCTCTGTCTCCTCAGTCTGGAAGGGTGACTCGGCTGATAGAGAGAAAATATGATGACGTGATCTCATCCTCCAGTTCTGATGACTTTTCCATCTACTCCTTCACTGACTGTGAATCTGAGGTAAAAGAGTTGTACCCTTCCGTCCATGTCTTTGTTGTGTGACATCACTGGGAGGAGGATGGTCTCTGACTAGTTGACTCTGATACACAGTGTGATGATGAGGATCATGAAAGGAGGACCCCAAAGCTGAAAGTTGAGAATGGAAAGGTGACAAAGCTTGATGTGAGGGATATGGACGAGGATGATCTGTCTCTCCACTCCTTCGATGAGTCAGACTTCCTGGTAAGTTCTGCATATTAAATATTTTTTATATATATACATGGGGGATTGGAAATGGTGCAGACAATTACTTATTGAGGGTAGTCATGTATCTGCAATGTGTATAGAGTAGTTATAAAGTATTTCTACAGATTGTGTTGAACATAGTACTTTCCTGATATGTTACTTTACTTTCTGGTCCTACAGAGCCCAGGGAAGGTCTCAGGTCCTGTATCTGTCAAGAATGGCCTCTCTCCTCTTGTGACCTCAGCACACCGGACCCTGGCTGAAGCCCTACGGGCCCTGCCCTCTGCTGTAGGCTCTCCCTACCCAGTAAATGTTCCAAGGCCTCGGACTCCTCTCAACCCTGTCATTATCGCTCCGCCCCGAACAGAGAACTTCCCATACCGCCACAGCCCTCGCCTGGCTCCCATCACATAGAATTGTTTGAGGATCTGAGGACCCATGACAAATCTTTTCAGTCTCTTGTGGGGAATAGGCTTTGTTGTGCCCTCTTCACGACTCTTGGTGTGTTTGGACCAAGATAGTTTGGTGATGTGGACACCAAGGAACTTGAAGCTCTCAACCTGCTCCACTACAGCCCGTCGATGAGAATAGGGGCGTGGTTAGTCCTCCTTTTCCTGTATTCCACAATCATCTCCTTTGTCTTGATCACATTGAGGAAGAGGTTGTTGTCCTTGCACCACATTGTCATGTCTCTGACCTCCTTATAGTCTTTCTCGTCGTTGTCGGTGATCAGGCCTACCACTGTTGTCACCGGCAAACTTAATGATGGTGTTGGAGTCGTGCCTGGCCGTGCAGTCATGACTGAACAGGGAGTACAGGAGGGGACTGAGCATGCACCCTCGAGGTGCCCCCGTGTTGAGGATCAGCGTGGCGGATGTGTTGTTACCTACCCTTACCACCTGGGAGCGGCCCGTCAGTTCCAGGATCCAGTTGTAGAGGGAGGGGTTTAGTCCCAGGGTCCTTAGCTTAGTGATGAGCTTTGAGGTGTTGGTGTTATCACCACTGGTGTTGATATCGTACTGGTGAGCAGATAACAATAACGCCCATTGCTGCATGTGGCTGGTTGCAAGCGACGGAATGCCGGTGTGGGGACCAACGATGGAGGTGAGGCGTCAGCAGTGTGAATCATTGGCCAAACAGAAACTGTTAACATTTCTTAACTCCAGCCACAATGGCAAGTGCTTCACGCTCTATCTGTGCATAATGTTGTTGATGAATTTCCTGCCAGTTTAGTTTGATCTTTTCCAGCCATGTGCGTCCTAGCAATGCTGGATGGTTGCCTTTCACAATGTAGAGTGATATCTTTACCTTCTGTTTGTTGAGCTCCACTGTAACAATCACACTTCCTCTCACTGGAACAATCTCACCGGTGTATGTTTTCAGCGTCATCTTTGTGGGCTGTAGTGTGAGGTGATGTAGTTTCTCCTTGTATACAGCCTCAGACAGCAAAGATATGGCTGCTCCAGTGTCCACTTGCATCCGTACTGCGTTTCCATCTAGTAGTGGTGTCACCCAGTATCCATTGTCTGAAATTGACATAACATGCAAAGATTCTTCCCCTTCAGACAGGGTATCATTTTGTTCATCCTCTGTGTGCTCCATTTTATGCACTTTCTTTTTGTACTTCCTGAAGTCGCTTTTCCTTTGTTCAGTACTTTTGTTTGATTGTGTCATTTTGTTTTTACATGCATGTTCGATGTGACCCTTTTTTCCACAACTTCTGCAGTCTAAGTCTCTGCACCAACACTCCTCTGCTTGGTGACCTGGTTTCCCACAGCGATAGCATGGCTTCCCACCTCCTGCCTTGTTTTTTTAAACTCCGTAGACACCTACCTTATGCACTTTGGTCGATGCACTTAGCTGTTGTGCGTCTTTATTTGCCATTTCAATTGACGTACTCGCTTCTATTGCTCTCTGCAATGTTAAGTTACTCTCAGTCAAAAGGCATTTCTGAATTGCCTTGCTGCGCATGCCACACACGAACCTATCACGTATAGTGTCACTCATTGATCGCCCAAATTCACAGTGTTCAGATCACTGTTTCAATACAGCCACAAACTGTGAGATTGATGCCCCTCCTCTTGATTTCTCTTATGAAACCATAATCTCTCTGCGATTATCAGTAGTTTGGGAGAATAATGTCCTTTTAAGGTAGCCACAATTTCATCATGTGATTTATCACCAGGTTTTTCAGGCGTTACTAGGCTGCGCAGAAGATTGAATGTTTTTCCTCCCATAACAGTCAAAAATGTTGGCACAACGACTTCTGCTTTAATTCCATGCCAACACAAAGTACTCAACGTTCTGTGTAAGAACTCCATTGTTCCACAGATTCATAAAATGTTCCTATATTTCCAATCAATGCAGACATTTTCAGTTTATTTTTCTCTCTCACACTTTTCAGACGATCCTTTACTCCCAGACCCTTTTTTTCCTTTCTTTTAACTCACGCTGACTTCACTTTCTCCCGCAGCGAAACTCTTCCTATCCCTCGAGGCTCTCGTTGCTGTGACATCAAAGGCTAGCTAGCATCACTCGACTGGCTAGCTCCACGTTTTGTTTGCGCCTTTCTACAGCCCCCCAAAATTACGAATTTACCTCAGACTTTCTGCAGAAGATGATGAGCACAAACGTGAGAACGTTTCTTCCTCGTCGCCAGTTTTGTTGTATAGCACACTGTATTACTTATACAACTAATGTAAGGACAGGACATGAGACGGGAGTAGAAATTAACGTGGGCATTGTTTAATGCATTTCACAGGGAGAACATTCCGAGCATTTCAACGTAGGTAAGCAAGGGGGTTTACAGGTGCCCTAATGGGACAAAACTAGAATATCAATACACAACCCTTCCGGGTTAGAGTCCCGCTCCTTGAAAGAGGCAGTTCTACCCTTTAGCTCAGTGCAGATGTTGCCTGTAATTCAATGGCTTCTGGTTGGGGTATATACGTACAGTCATTGTGGGGACGACGTCATCGATGCACTTATTGATGAGGCCGTTGACTAATGTGGTGCCATCGGAAGAATCCCAGGAACATATTCCAGTCTGTGCAAGCAAAACAGTCCTGTAGTTTAGCATCTGCTTCATCTGAGCACTTTTTTATTGACCGAGTCACCAATGCTTCCTGCTTTAATTTTGGCTTGTAAGCAGGAATCAGGAGGTTAAAATTATGGTCAGATTTGCCAAATGGAGGGCAAGGGAGAGCTTTGTACACATCTCTGTGTGTGGAGTAAAGTTGTTCTACATTTTTTTCCCCCTCTGGATGGACATTTAACATGCTGGTAGAAATGAGGTCAAACTGATTTAAGTTTCCCTCCATTAATGTCCCCGGCCACTAGGAGTGCCGCCTCTGGATGAGCGTTTTCCTGTTTGCTTATGGCGGTATACAGCTCATTGAGTGCGATCTTAGTGCCAGCATCGGTCTGTGGTGATGTGTAGACAGCTACCTAAAATACAGATGAAAACTCTCTAGGTAGATAGTGTGGTCTGCAGCTTATCATTAGATACTCTAGCTCAGGCGAGCAAAACCTTGAGGCTTCCTTAGATATCGGGCACCAGCTGTTGTTCACAAATATACATAGACCGCAACCCCTTGTCTTACCAGAGGATGCTTTTCTATCCTGCCGATAGTGTAAAACCTGCCAGCTGTATGTTATGATGTCGTTCAGCCACGACTCTGTGAAACATAAGATATTACAGTTCTTAATGTCCCGTTGGTAGGATATACGTGCTTTTAGTTTGTCTCATTTATTTTCCAGCTATTGTACGTTGGCTAACAGTACGGATGGCAAGGCAGATTAGCCACGTGGCCAAATCCTCACATGGCACCCCGATCTCCTTCTGCGAAATCTACATATTTTTTTCCTACAAATGACGGGGATGAGGGCCTGTTCAGTGTGTCTGGAGTAAATCCCTCTCGTCTGACTCATTAAACAAAAATTATTTGTCCAATTCAAGGTGGGTAATCGCTGTTCTGATGTCCAGAAGCTCTTTTCGATCATAAGAGACAGTAGCAGCAACATTATGTACAAAATAAGTTTCAATCAATGCGAAAAAACAAACAAAATAGCATGGTTGGTTAAGAGCCAATAAAACGGCAGCCATCCTCTCTGGCACCAGTACAACTTTATTAGTCCATGTTACGGGGAACAAAAGGAATTTGTTTTTCTGAAGGGGTTGGTCACAGATCTGCCAGTTCAGATCAAATCACACGTTTTGTTGCCTGACTCAGGACTCAAACCAGTGACCTTTCAGTTACTGGACTAATTCTCTATCTTCCACCTTCTGACACTTCTAGCATGGGCTTCCTAGGCAAAGTTCCCTTTACACTATCCCATGTGCGTAGCAAACATGAGTCTGTCTTATGACCTGTTAATGAGGTAGTCCTGCGTGCAACTTTAAAATCAGTGTCACCCTCAGCTCAAGAGGGCATTACCTCTTGGTCTAATGGTCAAGACACTGGTTTTTCCCATGGGAGGCCCAGGTACAGATCCTGCCCATGAAATGTGCACACCTCTCCCAAAGCACAATTCCACTGCTTCCACCAATGTAGTGTTTTTTTGCAAACAGCAATGGTGTAATGCCCCTTTTTGTCTCAAACCCGGGTCTCCCTGCCCGTAGGCAAACAAATATATTTTAGTGAATTCAGGCAGTCGCCCCAAACAGGTTTTGGACCTGGGTCCATCAACTGTCAAGCCAACACCTTAAGTGCTACGCCAAGATGTCCAAACCTCTCGATGTTGTCGCTCGGTGTTGGATTAAAGTTGCTACAGAACGTGAGTCAGTTGAGACCTCCTTCCTTTGGGAGAGCATGCCCCCACACGTCTTTATAGCAAGTCTCTCACGTGTACACACATCTTTGATGGCTTCACAGGCACTTTCCCACTTCTGATACCAATGTAACAAATTTGGGGGTAGCTCCAACTGGGCCTCGAACCCCGGTCCAGCGACTAGCAAGCCAACCTTATCCATTACACCAAGAGATCAGCAGGTGGTAAGTGTTGGGTTAAGCTTGCTACAATATATACATATATAGGGCAATGTGTGATCTGGGTGAGGCAGCATTGCCACTTAGTGCTCCCAACACAGCAAAACACAATCTTTACCTTCTTTAACCTTAACTAACCTAAAGTCAAATACATTTAGACAAACCACCACGTGAGCAGCAAGTTTAGGGTTAATGGAGTGAAGTGGGTAATGGGTAGGACCACCAGTATGAACTATGTCTATACATGGATGGATGCTCTTCATCAACACCATCTTTTCTGTGAAACTAGATATCAGCAATCAATCAACAAGACTAATGAAATGGGGCAAATGAAGACATTAGAACTGCTAAAGGTAATATATTATATTCTGAAACCAATTTGTTACTGGTTGATTTTGTACATGATCTGTCAATCCTGAGAGCAACGCTCTCTCTCCTCCCCTTCTCCCCATCTCTCTTTTGCATGTGCTGGTGCGACGTTTCCCCTAGATCCAGATCTAGGATCAGCTTCCCCTCCCCAAACCTAACAAGGACCATTCGCGGGGGGAATTCAAACCTGATTCAAAGCCAGGGTCTATTTGGGGAACTTGTCCCCTCCCCCACAACACTACATGTGGATGCGGCTTCCTCAGTTCACCATGCTCATAAAGAAAACAGCAGTGTATTTCAGCTGTAAGTATTTTGCAGTTACTAGCGATATTATTTTAAATGAATTTACCTAGCTTCGTTATTATTTAACAATAACTCGGCCAATGTAGCTGTAGCGGGCTACATTTCGTCGATGCATGGAAAAGTATTAGCTATGTTGAAGCATTATGTTAGCTTGCTAGCAGCTAGCTAGCGAGCCATTTTTCCTGGCTATACTGATAGGTTAATTAGCCAGCTAGCTGCTAAAGGTTGCTGGAGTAGACATTAATACATTTCGGAATGGATTATTATTGCATTGCTTATCTTTGCTATGATGTCTTAGATGTTCTCATATGGAAGAATGTTGTGTTGCGCATAATGTTAAATAACTCCATAGGAGTAATGTTAAACTAGCTACTGGTAGCTACCTACATTGTAATGCAAATGTGGTCCTAGCTCGGTTGCTTTCCTGTGGCATGCCGAGTTATTTGCACAAGTCACAATGTGAGACATTTTGTTTAGAGGTGATTGTATTTTGAAATGGCAGCTAGGGATAGGCATTTGCTATTCAAATATGGATATCACTATTCACTATCACTATTCACTATTCAAATATGGATATCCGGAAGGTCCAAATACATTTGTTTGTTTGTTGTGAAAACATGTTTTATTTGCTGCAGGACTGGTAGAGACAGTGCGGTGCTAGAAGGGAAGGTTTGATTGGGAGAGACAGTTGTTGCTGTCATAGGTAATCTGTCATACTATACATGTATTAATGACATGTCTATTTTAAAATTGTTCTCCTCAGAACATGGATAAAAGCAGGAATCTCTCTTGCCAGGGTATGTAAGCCAACCGTCAACCACCCCTCATTTCCTGCATTTTAAAGTTGCAAAATCAATTTTTTGACCTGCAATTGAATGATATATACCCATTGATTCTTGAAGAATATAACTTATAAATGCCTCATGAGCTTAGTTCAACAGTTGTACCCCATCAGAACTCTGCATATAAGCTGAGTTTTACTTCAATGTGGGTAAACAAAGTAAATGTAAACAAACACTCTATAGCCTCAAAACATGGTTAAACATGGATCAATACACTAATGGGAGGGAAATGTAGCCTCAAAATGAGCTGTTATTGGCAGAGAGATTTCAAACTCTTTGTAATTGGTCTATTAACTTAGACCACCTGGTGACGTCACCAAGCAAGCCAAAGCCCCACCAATGCAAAACCTGCTGATTTAGAATGTCTTATGTAGATTGTGTAGATCATCAGCTGTTGTACAAATATGATACAAAACACCAGCTGAGTGACACCGGCTGCATCAGTGAGTATGAACCTGACAGCAAAAGCTCGAATGACAGATGTTCAGAACTCACTCAGCCTGGTAATTCTGAGACGGTAGACACCGGCTGCTTTCGTAAGCAAGGGAACATCCGCAGTCTACCGTCAAACTTACCAGGCTGAGCAAAAATGTAATGTCGTTGCTTGCTAATATGTGGATTTGTTGTTACTCTTATGTATGTTCCATCCTTTTGTGTTTTTCAGGCAAGCCTGGGAAAGAACTGAGAAAACGTACTAAAGAGTCAAGACAGACACCAGAAAGAGGCCCAAGAAGACTTGGATGCAGGAACAGAGGACAGCGAGGGATGTTCAGAACTCACTCAGTCCGGTAAGTTGGTGAGGGTACACTTCGAGACTGCTTACCTGACACGGAGGAAGTCTATTCTTTTTATCTCCTCTCCCTTACCTTCCCTATGCCCCCTCCCTATTGTGTTGGACCGTCATGTGTTTTAATTGTTTCTTTGTTTACGATTAGGTTTGGAGAATGACTTCTCAACCCAAGACTAAGAGCAGCTGTAAGAAAGCATCAGTTTGGAAGCATTTGGGAAAATGTAAAGTGCTAAAGAAGGTTCCCGGCAAAGAGGATTGACTGTTATGGGTCAGAGCCAGCTCTCACAAACAGCACATGGAAAGACATGATAACCTGGTGCACAACAAAATGCAAAGAGAAAAGGCTCTCCGCAGCCGGTAAAAGGCTAGCATGCCACGAAGATGAAGTTCACACAGGTGAATGGGAGAGTTGTAAAAGACAAAAAGCTTTTTAGACATAGCTCCAAAATGCAGGTGCTAGTTGAGCTCGTGAGCTAGTTCTGTTTTGTGGTGGAAAACTTAGTGTGTCGAGCATAATACGTCAACCCTGTTACCAATAGATAAGGCTAGACATTTTTTTAGCAATTTCATTTTTTTGTCTGAAACGTCCAATTCAAAAGCTTCCATTCCCCTTGTCACAAGGGATTTATGCATGATTTAATATGAAACCCTGCCTCCCGAGTGGCGCAGTGGTCTTAGGCGCTGCATCGCAGTTGCTAGCTGTGCCGCTATAGATCCTGGTTCGAGTCCAGGAGACCCATGGGTTGGCGCACAATTGTCCCAGCGTCGTCCTGGTTAGGGAGGGTTTGTCTGGCAGGGATGTCCTTGTCCCATTGCGCTCTAGCAACTCCTGTGGCGGGCCGGGCGCATGCATGCTGAAACGGTCGCCAGACGAAGGCTAGCATGCCACGAAGATGAAGTTCACACAGGTGTACGGTGTTTCCTCCGACACATTGGTGTGGCTGACCTCCGGGTTAAGCGGGCATTGTGTCAGGAAGCAGTGCAGCTTGGCAGGGTCGTGTTTCGGAGGACGCATGGCTCTCTACCTTCGCCTCTCCCGAGTCCGTAGGGAGTTGCAGCAATGAGACAAGACTAACTACCAATTGGATACCATGAAAATTGGGGAGATAAAGGGGTTAAAAGGAAAAAAAATTACAAAAAAATATAATATGAAACCCTGTTATGGTCAGCCTTTACTTAATAGGCACTTATTGTAGTCATTTTTTAATTTAATCTCTTGAGATGGGAAACCATTTTCTACTTTTGTTTTTATTCATTTGAATATGGTCTTTATTTTATTTATTTATTTCACCTTTATTTAACCAGGTAGGCAAGTTGAGAACAAGTTCTCATTTACAATTGTGACCTGGCCAAGATAAAGCGACACAGAGTTACACATGGAGTAAAACAAACATACAGTCAATAATACAGTATAAACAAGTCTATATACGATGTGAGCAAATGAGGTGAGATAAGGGAGGTAAAGGCAAAAAAAGGCCATGGTGGCAAAGTAAATACAATATAGCAAGTAAAACACTGGAATGGTAGATTTGCAGTGGAAGAATGTGCAAAGTAGAAATAAAAATAATGGGGTGCAAAGGAGCAAAATAAATAAATGAAATACAGTAGGGAAAGAGGTAGTTTGGGCTAAATTATAGGTGGGCTATGTACAGGTGCAGTAATCTGTGAGCTGCTCTGACAGTTGGTGCTTAAAGCTAGTGAGGGAGATATGTGTTTCCAGTTTCAGAGATTTTTGTAGTTCGTTCCAGTCATTGGCAGCAGAGAACTGGAAGGAGAGGCGGCCAAAGAAATAATTGGTTTTGGGTGTTGACCAGAGAGATTTTCCTGCTGGAGCACGTGCTACAGGTGGGTGATGCTATGGTGACCAGCGAGCTGAGATAAGGGGGGACTTTACCTAGCAGGGTCTTGTAGATGGCCAGTGGGTTTGGCGACGAGTATGAAGCGAGGGCCAGCCAACGAGATGAGCGTACAGGTCGCAATGGTGGGTAGTATATGGGGCTTTGGTGACATAACGGATGGCACTGTGATAAGACTGCATCCAATTTGTTGAGTAGGGTATTGGAGGCTATTTTGTAAATGACATCGCCGAAGTCGAGGATTGGTAGGATGGTCAGTTTTACAAGTATGTTTGGGAGCATGAGTGAAGGATGCTTTGTTGCGAAATAGGAAGCCAATTCTAGATTTAAATTTGGATTGGAGATGTTTGATGTGGGTCTGGAAGGAGAGTTTACATTCTAACCAGACACCTAGGTATTTGTAGTTGTCCACGTATTCTAAGTCAGAGCCGTCCAGAGTAGTGATGTTGGACAGGCGGGCAGGTGCAGGCAGCAATCGGTTGAAGAGCATGCATTTAGTTTTACTTGTATTTAAGAGCAATTGGAGGCCACGGAAGGAGAGTTGTATGGCATTGAAGCTTGCCTGGAGGGTTGTTAACACAGTGTCCAAAGAAGGGCCAGAAATATACAGAATGGTGTCGTCTGCGTAGAGGTGGATCAGAGACTCACCAGCAGCAAGGGCAACATCATTTATGTATACAGAGAAGAGAGTCGGTCCAAGAATTGAACCCTGTGGCACCCCCATAGAGACTGCCAGAGGTCCGGACAGCAGACCCTCCGATTTGACACATTGAACTCTTATCAGAGAAGTTGTTGGTGATCCAGGCGAGGCAATCATTTGAGAAACCAAGGCTGTCGAGTCTGCCGATGAGGATGTGGTGATTGACAGAGTCTAAAGACTTGTTTCTTATCAATGGCGGTTAAGATATCGTTTAGGACCTTGACTACACTCAATAAGTAGGAGTAACTTACAAAGCTCTGGACATTGTTCTTTTTTTATGACTTGAGCCTGTTCTCGGCTATACTGGTCTGTATTTCTGCCATGCTGTCTATATTTTCGGCCATCTCTCCTGTGCATTTCTTGAATGCCACTTTCAACCTCCAAGTCATTCAGCCAACTGTCCAGGTCTACTGCCTTAACCTCTTGAGCTTACTTGAGACGCAGACGTCTCACCTAGAGCTCTAGAAATGCACATGCGCGACGCTATATGCTAATGGTATTAGTTAAAACGCAAACGTTCATTAAAATACACATGTTTGGTATTAAAATAAAGCTACAGTCATTGTGAATCTAGCCACCGTTTCAGATTTTTAAAATGCTTTTCGGCGAAAGCATGAGAAGCTATTATCTGATAGCATGCAACACCCCAAAAGACCCGTAGGGCATGTAAACAAAAGAATTAGCATAGTCGGCGCTACACAAACCGCACAATAAAATATAAAACATTAATTACCTTTGACCATCTTCTTTCTTTGCACACCTTGATGTCCCATAATCAATACTGGGTCTTTTTTTGGATTAAATCGGTCCATATATAGCCTAGATATCGATCTATGAAGACTGTGTGGAAAACGGAAAAAAAGAGCGTTTCATAACGTAACGTCATTTTTTAAAAGTTAAAAATTCGACGATAAACTTTTACAAAACACTTCGAAATACCTTTCTAATGCAACTTTAGGTATAACTACACGTTAATAAGCTATAAAAATCATCAGGAGGCGATGTAAATTCGATAGCCTGCCGTGTGGAAAAAATGTCCGGAGAAAAAGGCAGACAATGCCTCGGGTCGGTGGTCGGAGAGAATCGGTTCCCTTTGGGCGGATCTACCAATCAATTCAGATTCAAATGAGGAGACTCTATAGATCCTGTGGTAGCTGTAGGTACTGCAAGCTTGGCCAAATATATTACGGTTCACCTTTAACAATTCATGGGAGTGGCGCATGGATACTTTTTTCCATCTCCAGTGATCAGATTTTCCTGCGCTTTTCGATGAAACAGACGTTCTGTTATAGTCACAGCCGTGATTTAAACAGTTTTGGAAACGTCTGAGTGTTTTCTATCCACACATACTAATCATATGCATATACTATATTCCTGGCCTGAGTAGCAGGACGCCAAAATGTTGCGCGATTTTTAACAGAATTTCAGAAAAGTAGGGGGAAGCTTAAGAAGTTAAGATCACCTTCACTGCAGTTTCTCTTCATCACTTGGATCAGTGCCCTCACCTGCTCGCCCATCCTCTTGATCTTCGTAGCCACGTCTTCATCACTCAGTCTCTCCTTCCTCCTCCCCATCCACTTTGCAATCCATCCTCTACAGCATCTCTCATTCTTCTTCTGCCTCTTGGTTGATGTCCTCACCATCATTGTGCGTCTTCAGACCTTCCTCCAGGTTGAGTTCTATTGAGGTCAGGTTCTCTTTGATCCTCCTCAGACTCTCCTTGTTAGTGTTTGTCCACTGTGTCTTCTTGTCCAGCTGCTGCCTGCAGGGCCAGACAGTGGGGACCACCTCCATCTGGCGTGACACCTTCTTCAGGTCACTCACAGAGGCAGAGAGGAGGATGTTGGGCTTGGCCACAATAATCTCAACAGATATAGGGTCAAAACACTGAGATGTGACACGCGCGCACACACAAATTTAAGAGATGCCTACCAGTCGATGGTCCTTCAGTGGTCCTTGTGGTTCCTTTGGAGGCTCTGGACTGTCCTCAGTAGAGGCGTCATTGCCATCATCAAGCTGTGTGTCAGAGAGCTAGCTGGTCATAGTCCATTCTCCACATTCAGTGAAAGAGTTACTCAAAAATGTGCGTGTGTAAGTGGGGGAGAGACAGACAGGTCATCGTCCTCGTCCATTTCCCTCACTTCAAACTTTGTCACTTTTCCATCCTCAACTTTCAGCGGTGGTGTCCTCTTTTCATGATCCTCATCATCACACTGTGTATCAGAGTCAACATGTCAGAGACCATCCTCCTCACAGTGATGTCACTCAACAGACATGTACAGTAGGGTACAACTCTTTTACCTCCGATTCACAGTGAGTGAAGGAGTAGATGGAAAAGTCATCAGAACTGGAGGATGAGATCACGTCATCATATTTTCTCTCTATCAGCCGATTCACCCTTCCAGACTGAGGAGACAGAGAGAGGCATGTAGTCATGGCAGCCATAGAATACACTGGCATTGACCCTCAAGGAAATGTAGAATATGTAGGCAATCCAACATGGTTGTACAAGTAGTGAGTAATACATGGGTAACTGAAAATGCAATAAATGCAACTCCCATAACATTAGGGGTGGGGCTAAAGACCTTCCATAGAATAGGATTCTTTAGCATCTCGAATGGATGATTGTCAATTCAACCAAGCCAACCAAAATGGCCATATGAATCAACAGATTGATCTATCTGTTGTGTGTAATGGAACAGCAGAGATGACCTGGCTGAGAGGCTTTGGATTGATGTTCCATCCGTCCCTGGATGTCTGGTCCTGCCCACAGCTCACAATGATTGGCTATAAACAGTAAAGAATTAATTAAACACTGCTTTGCTCATTGCAGAATGTATAACTAATGTGCATGTGTTACTGATTTCAGTTTGAAATGACTTACAGGTTTTGTTCTTCTGTACACCTTGTCGGTTGGCCACATCACAGAATCAGGGGTGTTTACCCTCATTGGATTAATCCGTCAACACATCACTCAATTTAAAAGGTGATAATATAACAAAAACAGGACAAAACAGACATGTATTGTATATTTACCACATAAGGGCTGCGTCTTAAAGCTCTTTTGATTCTCTCATTATTACGATCCATTGCTTTCTGGGGGAAACATTTCCATCAATATTGTATGTATATATATATATATAATATATATATGTGTGAGTGTGTATATACACCGATTTGGATAACATTAACTTAAGAGACCACTGCAAAATGATCCGTTTCTCTGGGTTGACTATTTATAGGTATGCGTTTGGGTAAAATGAACATTTTTGTTTTATTCTATAAACTACTGACATTTCTCCCAAATTCCAAATTAAAATATTGTCATTTAGAGCATTTATTTGCAGAAAATTACAACTTATCAAAATAACAAAAACAGATGCGGTGTTGTCAGACCTCGAATAATACTAATATTTTAACTTAGGAAGAGTTCTGAAATCATTATTTGGTGGAATAACCCTGATTTTCAATCACAGCTTTCATGCGTCTTGGCCACCAGTCTTTTACGTTGGTGTTGGGTGATTCAAGCAGCTTGGCTTTGTTTGATGGCTTGTGACCATCCATCTTCCTCTTGATCACATTCCAGAAGTTTAATGGGGTTCAAGTCTGGAGACTGGGCTGGACATGACAGGGTCTTGATCTGGTGGTCCTCCATCCACACCTTGATTGACTTGACTGTGGCTTGGAGCATTGTCCTACTGGAAAAAAACAATCCTCAGAGTTGGTGAACATTGTCAGAGCAGAAGGAAGCAAGTTTTCTTCCAGGACAACCTTGTACGTGGCTTGATTCATGCGTCCTTCACAAAGATAAATCTGCCCGATTCCATCCTCCACCAAATTTAACACTGGCTTGTAGGCCTTTCCAGGTCTCCGTCTAACCATTAGACGACCAGGTGTTGGGCAAAGCTGAAAATTGGACTCATCGGAGAAGATGACCTTACTCCAGTCCTCTACTATGGTCTTTTGAAAACCTCAGCCTGGCACTTCTTTGCTTCTCATTGATGAAGGGCTTTTTTCTAGCTTTGCACAACTTCAGCCTGCCCCTAGGAGCCTGTTTCAAACCATCCTCACTGTGCACTTCACCTCAGCTGCATTTGCCATTCTTTTTGTAGGTTAACTGCCTTGTTCAGGGGCAGAATGACAGATTTTTACCTTGTCAACTCTGGGATTCGATCTTGAAACCTTTTGGTTACTAGTCCAACGCTCTAACCACTAGGCTACCTGCCACCCCAATGAACTGCTGTCTTTGAAATTTTAAGGATGGAAGCATCCTGTATCCCTCTGCCAGTAAAGCCCTTTTCCTCACTCAAAATGTTCCTTTTCAACTCTTCTGGCATAGTTAATGGTTATTTTTGGATTCCAATTACTTTTGAGGTACTACTAGCACTGATATAAACATCCAGCTGGTCCTATTGCAAGAGGATAGTGATGACCACAGCAGTGGTTTTTATACTTTTCCTCGTTAAATAAGATTTGGTTCAGGTGATCACCTAATCAGTACCCCATTCAGTAGAATGAGGTGTGCTTGTGTTGGAAATCAACAGACACTGGAATGGAATTTCTGCCATACATGTAGAGATTCTGATTACAGAAACATTTGTTAATTCTTTCCAGAGCTCTGAGTGTATGTGGTACCCTGTATACAGGTTGGGAAGGCTGTGCGCCAAAGGCCAAAGGTTACCTGCAACAACCTGAGTGAGGAAAGAGATTATACAGATGAAATCAAATCTGAACACAGTGTATGTAGGGAATTGATGCTTGGTTACGTCATAATACGTCACAGCTTTATGACTGCGCATAATACATTGCAAGAGAAAGGCTTGTGTGGAGCCTAACTAGTGGTATTGTCTTCTCACTGGTTGTAGCTAGCTGAATAACGAAAGTGATGTACATATTTCCTACTGACTGAGTAATGGTTGTATCGATGGTTGGTTGGATGTTTTTTTTTTTTTTTTACATAGATAGGCTAACAGGATATCAATAGAAAGAAACCATTCCTTGCCCCCAAAAATAATTTTGCACTTTGAGTAACAAGCACTAAGGGACCACAATGGAATTCGTTGATTTTCTTGTGTTGTCCCTGACACGTTTTATTTTATTAAACAGTTTTCTTTTTTTTTTTACTAAACTGTCAAATATATCTATCTCACTTTCTATCTTAACTCAAATGGGCTGTTGAGAACTCTGATCATCACATTTCAGGCACAAGCCAGCAGGTGGCAGTGTCTTTAAATGCAGCACTGCCTTCATGATCTGAGCATCAAATAACTTTGGTTGTGAACGTGATTAATAAAAATGCGGAAGTCCATTACATTTGCTTTGGTTTAGCAATCTATCTACCCTGTCTTAGTTAAAGTGTTGTGCAATATTGGAGGACAGGTGTCGTAACTGACATTTTTGTATTGTGCTTGATTATCCACTGATATTAGTTTGACATATGTACTGAGCATCAAAAATCAGTTTTGAAAGATGTGGTGGAAGAATTTGGGGTGAGCTGTTGTAACTTCTCAAGGGATATGTTCTGTGTTGGACTGTGATGTTATGCGTTTCATAGACTACTGGTATGTCTGCGTCCTAACACAAGGCCATTGTGTTCCGGAACTATTGATTTATAGAAAAAACTGTTGTGTGAATACAATATGATTGTATTATCACCTCCCACTATATAAGGGACATGTAACCATTTCATCCTTGCTGAGAAATTAGAGGTGGCTCTCCTCTGCAGCTGCTTGTATTAAATATGTTTATTACATTGTTAAATATAGGATTATCACCACAGCAAGCAAAGTACTTGGAGTCAAACAGACAGGCCTGGCTGAGATCTTTTAGTTCAGGGTCCTCCGCAAGTCTCACAATCATTTTAGACCCAAGCCACCCCTTGTACCCGGACTTTGAACCACTCCCCAATGGGCACAGGTATAGGGCACCCCTCAGCAAGAAAAACAGAACTAGACAATCATTTGTGCCAGGTGTGATATCCCTCCTAAATAGCTCGGGCTGATGTTCCTATCGAATCAGTAAAGCCAGCAGGCTAGTCATTTTTTAAATGTTTTATTGGTATGTAACTGTTATGAAAGTTGTATTGTAATTTTGTTTTGTATTAAAACTCCACTTTAAACGTGTACATGACACTGCAACAAAATTTCCCCATGGGGACAATAAAGTCAGTAAGTAAACCCTGCCTTAATCTTGGAATAGAATTTTCCACAACTGTGGTTCAGGGGTTCAAGAGTTTTACTCCTGAGTTGAGGCTAACGAGTGGCATTGATCCTGTTATTATCATGTAATTTGTTTTGTTTATTGTCAATACATGTCTCAGGTTATCAAAGGATGCCTTCAGTCTTGGAACTACAGTTTTTGGCGATGGGCATGGTAAGTTAGCAAGGAGGAGCTGAGTGACACAAGCTCATCACATACCCCTTCCACCACAAGACAGTGACCCAGATACGCCTCAGCATTCGGCTTCTGGTGCTCCTCTGGTGGGATTGAGAAGAGTGTGGGCACTGTTTGGTTCCTCATGTTTCAGCTGCTCTCTATCAGCACAGGGGTGTTGTACACATTGGTGCAGCTGGCTTCTGTGTGAAGAAGCAGTGTGGCTTGGCAGGGTTGTGTTTCGGAGGACGCATGGCTCTCGACCTTTGCCTTTCCCAAGTCCGTAGAGGAGTTGCAGCGAAGGGACAAACTGTAACTACCAATTGGATGTCACAAAAAAAAATTAAAAGCACCAAAACATTTTTATAATTAATTGGTCGTTGTGCACAGTAAAGAGAAGCCATAAATTACTCCCTAGTCTTAAGTATAGCAAATCAATAATGATTATTTATTTACAATTGCATGTCTTCAAGTTATACTGTTTATATACAAATAGCTATTTTGCATAAACAACTGGATCAAGTGGTAATAGTCATGTAACAGGTCATGAAATACTTATTTTCCACCATAATTTGCAAATAAATTCATTAAAAATCCTACAATGGGATTTTCTGGATTTTTTTTTTTTCTCATTTTGTCTGTCAGAGGTGAAGTGTATATATGATGAAAATTACAGGCCTCTCATCTTTTTAAGTGGGAGAACTTGCACAATTGGTGGCTGACTAAATACTTTTTTGCCCCACTGTATCTGATCTAAAAACAATAACACAAACATTAGTTATGCATTCTGCAATGAGAAAAGCAGTGTTTAATTTGTTCTTTACTGTTTACAGCCAATCATTGTGAGCTGTGGGCAGGTCATCTCTGCTATTCCCATAGAGACACAACAGATAGGTCAATCTGTTGATTCATATGGCCATTTTGGTTGGCTTGGTTGAATTGACAATCATCCATTCAAGATGCTAAAGAATCATATACTATGGAAGGTCCTTGAGAGTAAATGCCAGTGTATTCTATGGCTGCCATGAGAACATGCCTTTCTGTCTCCTCAGTCTGGAAAATTGAATTTAATCAGAAGCCATTGCCAGATTTCTAGATTGGGCTGCGCTCAGAGTATCCTGCCTTGGCAAATCGCCTGTTAAGACACTGATGCACTTTGCAACCACGTACCTATTTGAGAGTGGATTCTCATCCCTCACTAGCATGAAAACTAAATACAGGCACAGACTGTGTGTGGAAAATGACTTAAGACTGAGACTCTCTCCAATACAACCCAACATTGCAGAGATATGTGCATCCTATCAAGCACACCCTTCTCATTAACCTGTGGTGAGTTATTCACAATTTTCGATGAACAAATAAAGTTTTATATGTAAGATAGCTAAATAAAGAGTAAAATTATTGATAATTAATATATTCTTATTTGTGCCCTGGTCCTATAAGAACTCATTGTCACTTTCCACGAGCCGAGTTGTGACAAACTCACACTCGTTCTTATGTTTAATAAATGTATCGTGTAGTGTGTGTGTGTGGCAGGCTTACAGTGATGGCAAAAAACAACATTTGAGAGTGCGCTGACCCTGATGCTAGAGGGTGTACGTAGCTGGAGGTTGAATATTTGAAGGGGTACGGGACTATAAAAAGTTTGGGAACCACTGCCCTAGATGTTAACCTATTTCATTTGGGTGAGGGGTTATTATGGGAAAAAAATGATTCTCTATTTTGGAATAAACCAATAGATTTTTTTTATAAAATAAAGAGTGCAGCCAGACCTTTGTTGTTTTCCATCAGATTAGAAAAGTTGGAGATAATTGTCACGCCCTGGTCGAAGTATTTTGTGTTTATCTTCATTTATTTGGTCAGGCCAGGGTGTGGCATGGGTTTTTGTATGTTGTGTGTATGTATTGGGATTGTAGCTTAGTGGGGTGTTCTAGTTAAGTCTATGGCTGTCTGAAGTGGTTCTCAATCAGAGGCAGGTGTTTATTGTTGTCTCTGATTGGGAACCATATTTAGGCAGCCATATTCTTTGAGTGTTTTGTGGGTGATTGTCCTTAGTGTCCTTGTTCCTGTCTCTGTGTTAGTTTACACAAGTATAGGCTGTTTTGGTTTTCGTTACGTTCATTACGTTCTTTGTTTTGTAGTGTTTGTTTTGATTCGTGTTTACGTTTGTTTATTAAACATGGATCGCAATCTACACGCTGCATTTTGTCCGACTCTCCTTCACCACAAGAGAACCGTTACAATAATATACATTAAATGTTACACATTGTTTTTGTAGACCCACACCAATTTGCATACCGCCCAAACAGATCCACAGGTGATGCAATCTCTATTGCACTCCACACTGCCCTTTCCCACCTGTACAACACGCTGATCCTCAACACTGGAGCCCCTCAGGGGTGTGTGCTCAGTCTCCTCCTGTACTCCCTGTTCACCCACGACTGCTTGGCCATGCACAACTCCAACACCATTATTAAGATTGCAGACTATGCAACAGTGGTAGGCCAAATCACCGACAACGACGAGACAGCCTATAGGGAGGGTTCAGAGACCTGGACGGGTGGTGCCAGAATATCAACCTATCCCTCAACGTAACCAAGACTAAGGAGATGATTGTGGACTACAGGAAAAGGAGGATCAAGCACGCCCCCATTCTCATCAATGGGGCTGTAGTGGAGCAGGTTGAGAGCTTCAAGTTCCTTGGTGTTGTCGTGGAAATTTCCTCTATTTACCAAATCATGAGAGCAAACCACACACAAGTCAGAGTTAGTTATCACAAAGTCCATTTTTAATTATATGAGCTCTATCACAACCCTGTGACTCTCAGATCAATTCAGTGTCTATCAATGAATTCTCTGAGAGTCCCTTCCACATTTCAACTGAGATCCTTTATAGCAAAGACACGCACAGGATAAGACAGCATTGGCATAATTCATCGTTCAGCTGTGTCTCCTAAAACATGTTATTTTCTCAAACCAGAACCATAAACCAATCCTCCATATCAACAGGCATATATCAAATCCATCCTATCTTGACAAGATCACAGAGACACACTGACTGGCACACAGACATTGTGGAGCCAAGAGATACACGCTTGACCTCTCCCCTCTCTCCGGCCCAAGCAACTTAGTCTTGACATAGAAGCTCTTTTACAGCTCTTTTATGCTGCTGCTACTCTCTGTTTATCATATATGCATAGTCACTTTATACCTTCATGTACATACTATCTCAATTAGCCTGACTAACCGGTGCCCCCTCACATTGGCTACCCGGACTATCTGCATTGTGTCCCGCCAACCCCTCTTTTATGCTACTGCTACTCTCTGTTTATCATATATGCATAGTTACTTTAACCATACCTTCATGTACATACTACCTCAATCAGCCCGACTAACCGGTGGCTGTATATAGCCTTGCTACTGTTATTTTTCACTGTCTTTTTACTGTTGTTTTTATTTCTTTACTAATCTACTGTTCACCTAATACCTTTTTTTTACTTAAAAATTGCACTGTTGGTTAGAGCCTGTAAGTACGCATTTCACTGGGTATACACCTGTTGTATTCCGCGTACCTGACAAATAAACTTGGATATGATTTGTAAGTGAAAGTAGGCAAAAACAGAGGTGATTATGATATGAAATATTGCATCAGGACATCTATCATGCTGTGAAGATCCTTCTTGTATATGAACTCATTTCAAATGTAAGGTATTGAAAGCATTCTATTTTTGCTGTCTGTAAATGTATTTACAAAATTCAACATGGCTGCCTATTCAGATGCTCTAGGAAGGTTGTGTAAATACAGAGAGAAGAGTTAAATTAGAGTAAAATATCCATACTTGTAGCACATTCATATTGTACCATGTATTGTTCAATTCGTACATTTAAATTGCAGTAACTATTCAGTTTTTGTGCATTGTTTTTCATCGGTTCATTAAAGAATAGGTATTTGATTAAGTCGTGGTAAACTGTAAAAATGGTGTTCCTTTGAACTTTTTCTCTTGCATTACTGATATTGAATAACGTGTTCCATCATGACCTGTTACATGACTCTTACCACTTGATCCAGTTGTTTATGCAAAATAGCTATTTGTATATAAACAGTATAACTTGTACACATGCATTTGTAAAGAAATAATAATAATTGATTTGCTATACTTAGTCTTGGTTGTAATTTATGGCTTCTCTTTACTGTGCACAACGACCAATTTATTATTTATATATTTTTGGTACTTTTTTTTTTTTTGAATCCTCCAATTTTCATGATATTCAATTGGTAGTTGCAGTGTTGTCCCATCACTGCAACTCCCCTATGGACTCGGGAGAGGCGAAGGTCAAGAGCCATGCATCCTCCGAAACAGGACCCTGCTAAGCTGCACTGCTTCTTGACACACTGCTCGCTTAACCCGGAAGCTGCACCAATGTGTTGGAGGAAACACCGTCCAGCTGGTGACCAAAGTCAGCGGGGCCATCTGTGCGCCACCTCATGGGACTCCTGGTCACGGCCGGCTGTAACACAGCCTGAGATCGAACCCAGGTCTGTAGTGACACCTCAAGTACTGCGATGCAGTGCCTTAGACCGCTGCGCCACTTGGGAGGCCCAACTACCTTATTTTCTAAAGATGACATCATAATCTGCCCTTGTAGCCCACACTCTTGATAACCTCAACCACTGCTCCCTGCTCCAGAATTTACAATAATGTTGAATGATGCATTGCCCAACAAACTGCATGTAATGGATCTAATTTACTGGCTAGTGGATGCTATTTCATTTAATTGCTGTAAGTAGTTAAGGAAAGAAAAACTGAATACATCTGTGTAATATAAATTGCCTGATTTATAAAGGTTGTATAAATCAAGAGTGCCAAGAGATTTGTCTATCGTATGTGTAGAACAACACAAAGTACAAGCCAAAAGGAGTGGTCTTACATTCAACTGACAATCTAAACCTTCTTGCAGTGATTTGACCCTGAACATTCAGAGGAGTGAATCATCAGTGAAGAAACCGTGTACCTTTTAAGCACTACCTCAAACCCCATGTCCAAGTATATTACATTTCAACGTATAACAAATGAGAGAGCTCTGTCATTCAATGAGTTTTCTATGTTATCAATCTGTCAATGAAGACACCGGTGCCCCTGGATGAACCATCACAGACTCGGGCATGTTTGCTGTGAAACTCTGGGGGGCACTGACAGACAGACTGGAGAGAATGTTGAGAATGTAGATGTTGAGCCACTGGAGCCCAGTGACTGCTGTTTTGAGAGGCAGATGTCTGCCAATGACTGTGTCCGTGACTATGTCCATGGCCTTGACTGTGGCTGCAGCTGTGTTCATGTTCGTGACGTTACCCAAAGCTATGCTTGAGGGCATATCCATGGTTGTGAACATAATAACCTGAGAACTCAACGGGGCTCCCCTGTGTATAGTAGGAGTGGGCCCAGCCTTCAAATGTCTTTGGTGTGGTCTCAGTAGCCTGTAGGTTGGAGGAAACTGGAGCGTAGGCTTGGACTGGGTAGGAATGATTCTGCAACCAATGAAAATGTGGAGAGTTTACAGAGAGCTTATCTAACTAAACAGTGATTCTCTATCTAATCATGGGGGACCACTAGGTGCCAATTGTACAGTATTCAATTACAGCTGAGAATCATCTATTGAAAGTGCTCATTATACTGTAGTACATCATGTACTCTGACTTGCATCCAGCAATCATGTTAGTTTAATGACCTCTAGTCTTGTAGGATAAATGATGCGTCTAGTGCTTTCTCAGTACTCAGGGTGGGTGGACCGTCTTCCTTCTCTACTGATGTAGGGTCATACAGGACATCAATGTTCAGGGGCACAACTTTCATTGGGGACAGGGAGACATACCCCTATGAGGGTCATGAGGATGCGGTTGGGTTGGCTATTTGGACTATTTATCTGACCGGATGGGGAAAAAAACACTTCTAAAACCAGAGTTGTCCCTGAGCAGCCTGAAAGGCATCTTCTTATCCAGGACTGAAGCTCTAGCATCAGACATGTCTAGAAGTGGGTGCCAGCCCCTTCCGTATGTTTCACCAGAGCAAGATAAGGAGAATGTGTGACACAGTGATGGTAGATTTTCCTAACCAAACATCCCGTTATGTTCAGCGTGAGGTCTAAACACACATTTCAAGCATATTTGTCACGTTCTGACCTTAGTTCCTTTGTTTTTGTCTTCGTTTTAGTATGGTCAGGGCATGAGTTGGGGTGGGTAGACTATGTTTGTTTTTCTATGTTGGTTTTTGAGTTTGGACTGATATAGTTCTCAATCAGAGGCAGGTGTCGTTAGTTGTCTCTAATTGAGAATCATACTTAGGTAGCCTTTTTCCACCTGTGTTTCGTGGGTGTTTATTTTCTGTTTTGTGTGTCATCACTAGACAAGACTGTTTCGTTGGTTCGTTCTTCCTAGTTGTTATTTTGTTTAGTGTTCAGTTTTGATTATATTAAAAATCATGAACACTTACCACGCTGCACCTTGGTCCTCACCTTCTTCCACCGATGACGGCCGTTACAATATTATTTATTTTTATTTAACCTATATTTACCTAGGCAAGTCAATTAAGAACAAGTTCTTATTTACAATGACGGCCTACCCTGGCAAAACCCGGACAGAGCTGGGCCAATTGTGCACGGCCCTATGAGATTCCCAATAATGGCCAGATGTGATACATTCTGGATTTGAACCAGGGACTGTAGACTGAGATGCATTGCCTTAGACCACAGTGCCGCACATAAACATATTACCACTTAACTACACTATTAAGCCCACTTAAAGCTGTGACATACTGCAGTGTATCACAGTTATTTTCAACCACAATAAGGTTGGAGTAAGGATAGAGATCCCCCCTGCTATGATGGGGTTGCAGAGGAAGAGAGTGTGGGACCAAAAGTGTTACTATGACCAGAAACAGCCAGGCCAGGGCTAACATGGGTGATTATGAAAACAGTACCAGCCCCACGATTGTGTACAACACCCCTGTGTTGATAGAGAGCAGCTGAAACATGAGGAGGAACCAAACAGTGCCCACACTCTTCTCAATCCCACCACAGAGGAGCACCAGAACGCCAATGCTTGTGTACCGCAAAGGAAGAGGAGAGGATTAAACGGAAATTATCGGGTTGACAGACATCAGCGGCATTGATGTGTTGTGCTCTAGCTTGCTGCTGTAGCCTAATGGCACAATCTGTTACGTCATTAACGTTAGCTACACGTTGTAGCAAGCTAGATAACGTTACAACAGACCCATTCAAAGTGGCTAGCTAGCTACTGAGCATGATTCTTGAGTCATTCAACCCCTCCTTGCTAAGGTACCATGCCCATTGGCAAAAACTGTAGTTCCAAGACTTTAGACATCCTCTGATAAACCGAAATATGTAGTGACAGTAAACAAAACTGATGATACTATAATGACAGCAACAATGTCACTTGTTAGCCTGAACTCAGGAGTAAAACTCTTGAACCTTTGAACCACATCTTTCTAAACTATTCGGGTCATCATGTTGATGCTCAGTAAATACTTGTCAAACTACTAGAGGATAATCAAGCACAATACAAAATGTCAGTTACGACACTTTTCCTCCAATATTGCACAACACTTTAGCCAAGACTTGAGAAGTTAGCTTGCTAAACCAAAACAAATGTACTGAACTTCCGCATTTGGATTAATCACTTTCACAACCACAAAGATACTGTTGCGCAGATCATGAAGTGCGTTAAAGGCAGTGCTGCATTTAAAGACACTTCCTTCCACCTGCTGGCGTGTGCCTGAAATGTGATGACCAAGGAGTCCTCAACAGCTCATGTGAGTTAGATAGAAAGAAATATATATATATTTGATTGGACAGTTTAATAAAATAATAAAACCCGTTTAATTAAATAAAACGTGTCAGGCCAGGGACAACACAATAAATTAAACGGCTTCCATTGTGGTCCCTTAATGTTACTCAAAGTAAAACAATAATACAAAAAACATTTGGCAAGGAATGGTTTCTTCCTATTGATATCATGTTGGCCTATCTACGTAAAACGTCCAACCAACCATCGATACAACCATTACTCAGTCAGTAAGATATAATAAGCACATCACGTTCGTTATTGAGCTACAACCAGTGAAAAGATGATACCACCAGTCCGGCTCCAAACAAGCGTTTTTCTTGTGACGTATTAAGCGCAGTCATAAAGCTGTGACCCAAAATGACGTAACCATGCATTAATTCACTACATAAACGGTGTTCAGATTTGATTTAATCTGTACAATAATTTTCTTCACTCAGGTTGTTGCAGGTAATCTTTGGACTTTTGGGGCACCTCCTTCCCAACATATATATACATATATAGGGAATAGGGTGCCATTTGGGATGCCATCTTTGTGTGTGTCTGTGTGTCAGGATGTGTTTCGTGTCAATTAATTGATGGAAATGTTTCCCTCAGAAAGAAAGATGGATCGTAATGATGAGAGAATCAAAAGAGCTTTAAGACGCCGTCCGTATGTGGTAAATATCAAATATTTCTTTGTTTTGTCGTGTTTTTGTTATATTATCATATTTTAAATTGAGTGTTGTGTTGACAGTTGAAACCAGTGAGGGTGAACACCCCTGATTCCGTGTTGTGGCCAACCGGCAAGGTGCACAGAAGGCCACAGCCTGTAAGTCATATCTGACCTGAAACAAAAACACATACACATTAGTTATGCATTCTGCATGTACAAACTGCAGTTCTCAGAATTAAAGCAAATGCAGATATCCCTATCTAACCTCATTGAATGCTGTCTTGACAGTCTACTTCAGTGCAGACCCCTCAGATCCACAAAAGGCCTGTAAGTCACATTCAAATTCAACCACATAACAGTCCTTATATTATTTATTGATACACAATTCAAGGCCAAAATGAGCAAAGCAGTGTTGAATTCATTCTTTACTGTTAACAGCCAATCATTGTGAGCTATGGGCAGGACCAGACATCTGGGGATGGATGGAGCATCAATCCAGAGCCTCTCAGCCAGGTCATCTCTGCTGTTCCCATAGAGACACAACAGTTAGATCAATCTGTTGATTCATATGGCCATTTTGGTTGGCTTGGTTGAATTGACAATTATCCATTCGAGATGCTAAAGAATCCTGTACTATGGAAGGTCTTTTGCCCCACCCCTAATGTTATGGGTGTTGCATTTATTGCATTTTCAGTTACCCATGTATTACTCACTACTTGTACAACCATGTTGGATTACCTACATATTCTACATTTCCTTGAGGGTCAATGCTAGTGTATTCTATGGCTGCCATGAGTACATACCTTTCTCTGTCTCCTCAGTCTGGAAGGGTGACTCGGCTGATAGAGAGAAAATATGATGACGTGATCTCATCCTCCAGTTCTGATGACTTTTCAATCTACTCCTTCACTGACTGTGAATCTGAGGTAAAAGAGTTGTACCCTGCCGTCCATGTCTTTGTTGTGTGACATCACTGGGAGGAGGATGGTCTCTGACTAGTTGACTCTGATACACAGTGTGATGATGAGGATCATGAAAGGAGGACCCCAAAGCTGAAAGTTGAGAATGGAAAGGTGACAAAGCTTGATGTGAGGGATATGGACGAGGATGATCTGTCTCTCCACTCCTTCGATGAGTCAGACTTCCTGGTAAGTTCTGCATATTAAATATTTTTTATATATATACATGGGGGATTGGAAATGGTGCAGACAATTACTTATTGAGGGTAGTCATGTATCTGCAATGTGTATAGAGTAGTTATAAAGTATTTCTACAGATTGTGTTGAACATAGTACTTTCCTGATATGTTACTTTACTTTCTGGTCCTACAGAGCCCAGGGAAGGTCTCAGGTCCTGTATCTGTCAAGAATGGCCTCTCTCCTCTTGTGACCTCAGCACACCGGACCCTGGCTGAAGCCCTACGGGCCCTGCCCTCTGCTGTAGGCTCTCCCTACCCAGTAAATGTTCCAAGGCCTCGGACTCCTCTCAACCCTGTCATTATCGCTCCGCCCCGAACAGAGAACTTCCCATACCGCCACAGCCCTCGCCTGGCTCCCATCACCAACCTGAGCGAGACCGGCAGGAAGCTGCTCCAGGAAATGGCTGGAGTGGCCCCACAGGTGAGAGGAAATACAAGAAGGGAATATTGGCCGTAAGTCCTTCTCTAGTATAGTATAGCTCTAGGTATAGCAGCTCAAGAGAAGAGAAAACCAATACGCTTACATTAATTTATCTCCTTGTCCAAAATATTCAGGAAGGGAAGGTCAATAAGAAAAAGAAGAGCAAGGCCAAAAAAGAATTGAAGCAAGAGAAGGCCAGTAAGACGCAACAGATGCGAAATGTTGGAGAAAGTAAGGAGGAGGACAAGAAAGAGGAAAAGAAGAGTCTGAGGAAGAGGTGAGGAAATAGATGAGGGAGAAGTGGAACATCACCAGGGAATACTAGACTAGAGAATTAGAGAAATAGACTGAGGTAGCAGAGAAAGAGCAGCTATCTGATGTGTAAGTGGAAACTTAAGCAATAAGTTACGAGAAGGTGTGATATATGGCCAATATATCACGGCTAAGGGCTGTTCTTATGTACGACGCAACACGGAGTGCCTGGATACAGCCCTTAGCCGTGGTATATTGGCCATATACCACAAATCCCGAGGTGCCTTATTGCTATTATTAACTGGTTACCAACGTAATTAGAGCAGTAAAAATAAATGTTTTGTCATACCCGTGGTATACGGTCTGTTATAAACTGGGTGGTTCGAGCCCTGATTGCTGATTGGCTGACAGTCGTGGTATATCAGACCCTATACCACAGGTATGACAAAGTATTTAATTTTACTGCTCTAATTACGTTGTTAACCAGTTCATAATAGCAATAATAAACCTTGGGGGTTTGTGGTATATGGTCAATACACCACGGTTAAGGGCTGTATCCAGGCACTCTGTGTTGTGTTGTGCAAAAGAACAGCCCTTAGCTGTGGTATATTGGCCATATACCACACCCCCTCATGCCTTATTGCTTAAATATACCACGTCTTTCAGCCAATCAGCATTCAGGGATCGAACCACCCAGTTTATAACACTATTTATTCTCCTGTGGTTTTGATTGACAGGTTTCTTCAGTGGCTGCTGTCCAAACTGAGATGTTCAAAGAAATAATGGCCAACTATTACTTCTACCACACACACACACAGATTTTGAGTATTGGTTATTCCTACAACACACACAAACGTAATTTCAGAGACGGGAACTATGATTAGCAAAATACATATATTGGTCTCATTCTTATATTTTGAGACATGCAGCATTATTTAAATAAAAATGATATTGATCCCCATACAGCCTATGATAATGAGTTGGATTTACATGCTTAGGCTTGGAAATATAGCCAGGAGAAGCAGGGTCAACACCTCTACTCATGCCATAAGTGCCATGACATCTTTAGTTACCACAGAGAGATAAGACCTCTGTCTCCACAGTCTCATCCAAAGGACAGCACCAACCTTAGGGCAGTGTCACTGGTATTGGGGTCTTAGGTCTCCTTTGGCCAAAGTGAAGAGTTGAGGGCCCCTTACTGGTCTCCTTGCAATATCTGGTCTCCCACACAGAGATGGAAATCTACACCTGTTTAGACCCTGGAGGATATGGCTTCAGATGAAAGACAGCAGAGAGATGCAGAACGTAAAAGCTTCAAACACATTGATATGCAAATTCAGGACCATTGTACTCTGAAGTGGAGCATGCATCTGGTCTGAAGCATGTCAAAAGAGTAGAAATGAACTGGGACTGGAGGAATACATCACATTTAAACTAAATTATCATGTATCTGATTTAGCTACACTCATCTGTACTTGAATGGTGCTGTTTGAAAAGTGCATTTCCAATAAAGCTTTTTAAATTGCAGTTATTTGTGTCAGACAGATTTTTGTCTTAATTAATTACATCAGGGGTTCTTAAACTTTTTTACATCAAGGGAATATTATTATACTGATATTATCTTACCTGTTATCAGTGGGGGGGATTTATTCTGTTGCTCTGAACTGTATCCCACGGTAGGTGACGGTAGTAAACCAACAAATAGTTGTATTGCTCGCCAGAAACCCAACAAGGCTGGCAGACAGTTTTTACCATGCAACGAGCAGACGCTTGCGAAAAGTACTTGCTACAAAATTGGCAAAATTGCCTGCTGCTGTATACATAGCGCGCGTGTGTGTATGTTGCTAACCTAGCTAGTTAGCTAGCCATCAATGAAGTTCCCAATGTTACAACATGGCAGACGGCTGGAGCCCCGACACCGGAGAGGCTGCCTATCGTTCCCGGGATGCTGTCAAAAACCTTACAATTAAGTAAGTTGCAGTTGGCCGTTGTGTGGCTTTTAGTCCTTGCATTGCCATACAAGCAAGACACTGTCGTTAGCTAACGTTAGCTCTCAAAGCAGATGATGATGATCAACACCCAGTATATTGCTTGACCTGATCCCTGAGTTTGCCATGAAAACATGGCATTTAGCTAGCTAGAATCCTGTTTACTTTGTTTATATTTACAATGGTGTTCTCTGAATACAGGATCCGTATTCAGAGAGTCACCTCCACAGCAGCCCTCTCCCAACACCTTCAGCAGCAGGTTTGGACTCAACAGGAGAGGGGGGGAGGGGGGGGGCATTGAGCTGGACACCCTCAACTCACAGGCTCAATCAGGTGTTAACACTGTTGTGAAACAGGAAGATGATGTTAGGTGTTTTGAAACAGAAAGATGTCAGATGCTTCTTAGTTGAGTAGATGTCATTTTCGTGGTGACTAGATATGGACCACAACATCTTGGTTTTGTTTCAGCCAGAAATGATGAGGAGTTAGTGGTAGGCTGGCAGGAGAAGCTGTTCAGTCAGTGTCCTTATAACAAATAAGAATTTACTGTTTATGATCGTTTGTTGCATACTAAGGTGTGTGTGTGTGTGCACAATATGAAGTGGTTTTGTTCCAGAGAGAGTCAGTATGCCAGACTGCGCTGGAGAGGCAATACCACACAGAGATCATGGCTCAGGAGCGGACCGGGGCAGACGGAAACGCAGGATTTTCACCTACACCGATTCTGACTGCTACACCAATTGGGAAGGGGTGGTTTTCAACAGAATCTCCATTTCTGTAACGGTTCTATAACCAAAGACTCTGGAAGCAAGTATAGGGGGAGGATTTTATAGGGGGAGCTGGAGCAGACGTGACAATTTCATTATTCAAAACAAAGCATTTACCTATTTTCTGTCCAAAAGAAACATTAGTGTTTTAAAGCTGTTTTTGATGTACTCAATACAGCATTCCAAGAGTATGGTGACGCAGGTCAAGTCCAATCCTACCTTACTGGCACATAGGATGGCCAATGTCAGACCCAGACGACAGGACAGACGCCCAGTGTAGGTCCCTTATACTCACCAAAGTGAATTATTATTAAAGTGAATGTAATTGAAGCAGCATTGATGCGTCCTGCTGCTTTGAAGACAAACAGTGTATTGGTATGTTCACATTACACCATACCCTAGTATGCAAAATGTGTTTGTGGTATTCTGTTGGTCTGCAGTGACCGCACCATCCCCAAGTCCAGGCTGATTACCTGGGAGCCCTCGGAGGACTTTGTGAAGACCAGCCACATGGTCAACACACCTGTACAGACCATGCACATCATGGGGACCTGGGACCACCGGGCAAGTGAGTAGCACATGGGCAAAAACCACTATGTAGCCTATACACTTATTACACTGCTTTGTATGTAATAACTTTGAAGTAGATTCCAATTCAGGCATTGAAAAGTGGCATTTTATTATTGTATTTCTCAGACTTGTCCAAAAGGAGAAGGAATGCTTGTCTGCACGATAAGAGCAGATGGAAATGGAGTGGTTACCATCACACCAGACTTCAACAAAGGCAAGGAGCACTACAGGCCAGTGACCCGCACCCGCTGAAGTCAAAATATTTTACCCCTAGCTCAAGTAAGGGTCACTTACTTGGTAGCAGAATTCATACATTCCCAGCCATTTACTGTGTTATGATGCTGTTTGTTTGCACCCAAGGTTGAGACGGAGGGGGAGAAGAGGGAGGTGTGGCGTCAGACCAGAGGAGACAGAACAGCAACAGTGCATATATTTTTTCACCTTTATTTAACCAGGTAGGCAAGTTGAGAACAAGTTCTCATTTACAATTGCGACCTGGCCAAGATAAAGCAAAGCAGTTTGACACATACAATGACACAGAGTTACACATGGAGTAAAACAAACATACAGTCAATAATACAGTATAAACAAGTCTATATACGATGTGAGCAAATGAGGTGAGATAAGGGAGGTAAAGGCAAAAAAAGGCCGTGGTGGCAAAGTAAATACAATATAGCAAGTAAAACACTGGAATGGTAGATTTGCAATGGAAGAAAGTGCAAAGTAGAAATAAAAATAATGGGGTGCAAAGGAGCAAAATAAATAAATTAATTAAATACAGTAGGGAAAGAGGTAGTTGTTTGGGCTAAAATATAGGTGGGCTATGTACAGGTGCAGTAATCTGTGAGCTGCTCTCACAGTTGGTGCTTAAAGCTAGTGAGGGAGATAAGTGTTTCCAGTTACAGAGATTTTTGTAGTTCGTTCCAGTCATTGACAGCAGAGAACTGGAAGGAGAGGCGGCCAAAGAAAGAATTGGTTTTGGGGGTGACTAGAGAGATATACAGTGCCTTGCGAAAGTATTCGGCCCCCTTGAACTTTGCGACCTTTTGCCACATTTCAGGCTTCAAACATAAAGATATAAAACTGTATTTTTTTGTGAAGAATCAACAACAAGTGGGACACAATCATGAAGTGGAACAACATTTATTGGATATTTCAAACTTTTTTAACAAATCAAAAACTGAAAAATTGGGCGTGCAAAATTATTCAGCCCCCTTAAGTTAATACTTTGTAGCGCCACCTTTTGCTGCGATTACAGCTGTAAGTCGCTTGGGGTATGTCTATCAGTTTTGCACATCGAGAGACTGACATTTTTTCCCATTCCTCCTTGCAAAACAGCTCGAGCTCAGTGAGGTTGGATGGAGAGCATTTGTGAACAGCAGTTTTCAGTTCTTTCCACAGATTCTCGATTGGATTCAGGTCAGGACTTTGTCTTGGCCATTCTAACACCTGGATATGTTTATTTTTGAACCATTCCTTTGTAGATTTTGCTTTATGTTTTGGATCATTGTCTTGTTGGAAGACAAATCTCCGTCCCAGTCTCAGGTCTTTTGTAGACTCCATCAGGTTTTCTTCCAGAATGGTCCTGCATTTGGCTCCATCCATCTTCCCATCAATTTTAACCATCTTCCCTGTCCCTGCTGAAGAAAAGCAGGCCCAAACCATGATGCTGCCACCACCATGTTTGACAGTGGGGATGTTGTGTTCAGGGTGATGAGCTGTGTTGCTTTTACGCCAAACATAACGTTTTGCATTGTTGCCAAAAAGTTAAATTTTGGTTTCATCTGACCAGAGCACCTTCTTCCACATGTTTGGTGTGTCTCCCAGGTGGCTTGTGGCAAACTTTAAACAACACTTTTTATGGATATCTTTAAGAAATGGCTTTCTTCTTGCCACTCTTCCATAAAGGCCAGATTTGTGCAATATACGACTGATTGTTGTCCTATGGACAGAGTCTCCCACCTCAGCTGTAGATCTCTGCAGTTCATCCAGAGTGATCATGGGCCTCTTGGCTGCATCTCTGATCAGTCTTCTCCTTGTATGAGCTGAAGGTTTAAAGGGACGGCCAGGTCTTGGTAGATTTGCAGTGGTCTGATACTCCTTCCATTTCAATATTATCGCTTGCACAGTGCTCCTTGGGATTTTTAAAGCTTGGGAAATCTTTTTGTATCCAAATCCGGCTTTAAACTTCTTCACAACAGTATCTCGGACCTGCCTGGTGTGTTCCTTGTTCTTCATGATGCTCTCTGCGCTTTTAACGGACCTCTGAGACTATCACAGTGCAGTTGCATTTATACGGAGACTTGATTACTCACAGGTGGATTGTATTTATCATCATTAGTCATTTAGGTCAACATTGGATCATTCAGAGATCCTCACTGAACTTCTGGAGAGAGTTTGCTGCACTGAAAGTAAAGGGGCTGAATAATTTTGCACGCCCAATTTTTCAGTTTTTGATTTGTTAAAAAAGTTTGAAATATCCAATAAATGTCGTTCCACTTCATGATTGTGTCCCACTTGTTGTTGATTCTTCACAAAAAATACAGTTTTATACCTTTATGTTTGAAGCCTGAAATGTGGCAAAAGGTCGCAAAGTTCAAGGGGGCCGAATACCTTCGCAAGGCACTGTACCTGCTGGAGCGTGTGCTACAGGTGGGAGATGCTATGGTGACCAGCTAGCTGAGATAAGGGGGGACTTTACCTAGCAGGGTGTTGTAGATGACATGGAGCCAGTGGGTTTGGCGACGAGTATGAAGCGAGGGTCAGCCAACGAGTGCGTACAGGTCGCAATGGTGGGTAGTATATGGGGCTTTGGTGACAAAATAGATTGCACTGTGATAGACTGCATCCAATTTGTTGAGTAGGGTATTGGAGGCTATTTTGTAAATGACATCGCCAAAGTTGAGGATTGGTAGGATGGTCAGTTTTACAAGGGTATGTTTGGCAGCATGAGTGAAGGATGCTTTTTTGCGAAATAGGAAGCCAATTCTAGATTTAACTTTGGATTGGAGATGTTTGATATGGGTCTGGAAGGAGAGTTTACAGTCTAACCAGACACCTAAGTATTTGTAGTTGTCCACGTATTCTAAGTCAGAGCCGTCCAGAGTAGTGATGTTGGACAGGCGGGCAGGTGCAGGTAGCAATCGGTTGAAGAGCATGCATTTAGTTTTACTTGTATTTAAGAGCAATTGGAGGCCATGGAAGGAGAGTTGTATGGCATTGAAGCTTGCCTGGAGGGTTGTTAACACAGTGTCCAAAGAAGGGCCAGAAGTATACAGAATGGTGTCGTCTGCGTAGAGGTGGATCAAAGACTAACCAGCAGCAAGGGCAACATCATTTATGTATACAGAGAAGAGAGTCGGTCCAAGAATTGAACCCTGTGGCACCCCCATAGAGACTGCCAGAGGTCCGGACAGCAGACCCTCCGATTTGACACATTGAACTCTTATCAGAGAAGTTGTTGGTGATCCAGGCGAGGCAATCATTTGAGAAACCAAGGCTGTCGAGTCTGCCGATGAGGATGTGGTGATTGACAGAGTCTAAAGACTTGTTTCTTATCAATGGTGGTTAAGATATCGTTTAGGACCTTGACTACACTCAATAAGTAGGAGTAACTTACAAAGCTCTGGACATTGTTCTTTTTTTATGACTTGAGCCTGTTCTCGGCTATACTGGTCTGTATTTCTGCCATGCTGTCTATATTTTCAGCCATCTCTCCTGTGCATTTCTTGAATGCCACTTTCAACCTCCAAGTCATTCAGCCAACTGTCCAGGTCTACTGCCTTAAGATCACCTTCACTGCAGTTTCTCTTCATCACTTGGATCAGTGCCCTCACCTGCTCGCCCATCCTCTTGATCTTCGTAGCCACGTCTTCATCCCTCAGTCTCTCCTTCCTCCTCCCCATCCACTTTGCAATCCATCCTCTACAGCATCTCTCATTCTTCTGCTGCCTCTTGGTTGATGTCCTCACCATCATTGTGCGTCTTCAGACCTTCCTCCAGGTTGAGTTCTATTGAGGTCAGGTTCTCTTTGATCCTCCTCAGACTCTCCTCGTTAGTGTTTGTCCACTTGTCCAGCTGCTGCCTGCAGGGCCAGACAGTGGGGACCACCTCCATCTGGCGTGACACCTTCTTCAGGTCACTCACAGAGGCAGAGAGAAGGATGTTGGGCTTGGCCACAATAATCTCAACAGATATAGGGTCAAAACACTGAGATGTGACGAGCGCACACACAAATTTAAGAGATGCCTACCAGTCGATGGTCCTTCAGTGGTCCTTGTGGTTCCTTTGGAGGCTCTGGACTGTCCTCAGTAGAGGCGTCATTGCCATCATCAAGCTGTGTGTCAGAGAGCTAGCTGGTCATAGTCCATTCTCCACATTCAGTGAAAGAGTTACTCAAAAATGTGCGTGTGTAAGTGGGGGAGAGACAGACAGGTCATCGTCCTCGTCCATTTCCCTCACTTCAAACTTTGTCACTTTTCCATCCTCAACTTTCAGCGGTGGTGTCCTCTTTTCATGATCCTCATCATCACACTGTGTATCAGAGTCAACATGTCAGAGACCATCCTCCTCACAGTGATGTCACTCAACAGACATGTACAGTAGGGTACAACTCTTTTACCTCCGATTCACAGTGAGTGAAGGAGTAGATGGAAAAGTCATCAGAACTGGAGGATGAGATCACGTCATCATATTTTCTCTCTATCAGCCGATTCACCCTTCCAGACTGAGGAGACAGAGAAAGGCATGTACTCATGGCAGCCATAGAATACACTGGCATTGACCCTCAAGGAAATGTAGAATATGTAGGCAATCCAACATGGTTGTACAAGTAGTGAGTAATACATGGGTAACTGAAAATGCAATAAATGCAACTCCCATAACATTAGGGGTGGGGCTAAAGACCTTCCATAGAATAGGATTCTTTAGCATCTCGAATGGATGATTGTCAATTCAACCAAGCCAACCAAAATGGCCATATGAATCAACAGATTGATCTATCTGTTGTGTGTAATGGAACAGCAGAGATGACCTGGCTGAGAGGCTTTGGATTGATGTTCCATCCGTCCCTGGATGTCTGGTCCTGCCCACAGCTCACAATGATTGGCTATAAACAGTAAAGAATTAATTAAACACTGCTTTGCTCATTGCAGAATGTATAACTAATGTGCATGTGTTACTGATTTCAGTTTGAAATGACTTACAGGTTTTGTTCTTCTGTACACCTTGTCGGTTGGCCACATCACAGAATCAGGGGTGTTTACCCTCATTGGATGAATCCGTCAACACATCACTCAATTTAAAAGGTGATAATATAACAAAAACAGGACAAAACAGACATGTATTGTATATTTACCACATAATGGCTGCGTCTTAAAGCTCTTTTGATTCTCTCATTATTACGATCCATTGCTTTCTGGAAACATTTCCATCAATATTGTATGTATATATATATATATATATAATATATATATGTGTGAGTGTGTATATACACCGATTTGGATAACATTAACTTAAGAGACCACTGCAAAATGATCCGTTTCTCTGGGTTGACTATTTATAGGTATGCGTTTGAGTAAAATGAACATTTTTGTTTTATTCTATAAACTACTGACATTTCTCCCAAATTCCAAATTAAAATATTGTCATTTAGAGCATTTATTGCAGAAAATTACAACTGATCAAAATAACAAAAACAGATGCGGTGTTGTCAGACCTCGAATAATACTAATATTTTAACTTAGGAAGAGTTCTGAAATCATTATTTGGTGGAATAACCCTGATTTTCAATCACAGCTTTCATGCGTCTTGGCCACCAGTCTTTTACGTTGGTGTTGGGTGATTCAAGCAGCTTGGCTTTGTTTGATGGCTTGTGACCATCCATCTTCCTCTTGATCACATTCCAGAAGTTTAATGGGGTTCAAGTCTGGAGACTGGGCTGGACATGACAGGGTCTTGATCTGGTGGTCCTCCATCCACACCTTGATTGACTTGACTGTGGCTTGGAGCATTGTCCTACTGGAAAAAAACAATCCTCAGAGTTGGTGAACATTGTCAGAGCAGAAGGAAGCAAGTTTTCTTCCAGGACAACCTTGTACGTGGCTTGATTCATGCGTCCTTCACAAAGATAAATCTGCCCGATTCCATCCTCCACCAAATTTAACACTGGCTTGTAGGCCTTTCCAGGTCTCCGTCTAACCATTAGACGACCAGGTGTTGGGCAAAGCTGAAAATTGGACTCATCGGAGAAGATGACCTTACTCCAGTCCTCTACTATGGTCTTTTGAAAACCTCAGCCTGGCACTTCTTTGCTTCTCATTGATGAAGGGCTTTTTTCTAGCTTTGCACAACTTCAGCCTGCCCCTAGGAGCCTGTTTCAAACCATCCTCACTGTGCACTTCACCTCAGCTGCATTTGCCATTCTTTTTGTAGGTTAACTGCCTTGTTCAGGGGCAGAATGACAGATTTTTACCTTGTCAACTCTGGGATTCGATCTTGAAACCTTTTGGTTACTAGTCCAACGCTCTAACCACTAGGCTACCTGCCACCCCAATGAACTGCTGTCTTTGAAATTTTAAGGATGGAAGCATCCTGTATCCCTCTGCCAGTAAAGCCCTTTTCCTCACTCAAAATGTTCCTTTTCAACTCTTCTGGCATAGTTAATGGTTATTTTTGGATTCCAATTACTTTTGAGGTACTACTAGCACTGATATAAACATCCAGCTGGTCCTATTGCAAGAGGATAGTGATGACCACAGCAGTGGTTTTTATACTTTTCCTCGTTAAATAAGATTTGGTTCAGGTGATCACCTAATCAGTACCCCATTCAGTAGAATGAGGTGTGCTTGTGTTGGAAATCAACAGACACTGGAATGGAATTTCTGCCATACATGTAGAGATTCTGATTACAGAAACATTTGTTAATTCTTTCCAGAGCTCTGAGTGTATGTGGTACCCTGTATACAGGTTGGGAAGGCTGTGCGCCAAAGGTTACCTGCAACAACCTGAGTGAGGAAAGAGATTATACAGATGAAATCAAATCTGAACACAGTGTATGTAGGGAATTAATGCTTGGTTACGTCATAATACGTCACAGCTTTATGACTGCGCATAATACATTGCAAGAGAAAGGCTTGTGTGGAGCCTAACTAGTGGTATTGTCTTCTCACTGGTTGTAGCTAGCTGAATAACGAAAGTGATGTACATATTTCCTACTGACTGAGTAATGGTTGTATCGATGGTTGGTTGGATGTTTTTTTTTTACATAGATAGGCTAACAGGATATCAATAGAAAGAAACCATTCCTTGCCCCCCCAAAAATAATTTTGCACTTTGAGTAACAAGCACTAAGGGACCACAATGGAATTCGTTGATTTTATTGTGTTGTCCCTGACACGTTTTATTTTATTAAACAGTTTTATTTTTTTTACTAAACTGTCAAATATATCTATCTCACTTTCTATCTAACTCAAATGGGCTGTTGAGAACTCTGATCATCACATTTCAGGCACAAGCCAGCAGGTGGCAATGTCTTTAAATGCAGCACTGCCTTCATGATCTGAGCATCAAATAACTTTGGTTGTGAACGTGATTAATAAAAATGCGGAAGTCCATTACATTTGCTTTGGTTTAGCAATCTATCTACCCTGTCTTAGTTAAAGTGTTGTGCAATATTGGAGGACAGGTGTCGTAACTGACATTTTTGTATTGTGCTTGATTATCCACTGATATTAGTTTGACATATGTACTGAGCATCAAAAATCAGTTTTGAAAGATGTGGTGGAAGAATTTGGGGTGAGCTGTTGTAACTTCTCAAGGGATATGTTCTGTGTTGGACTGTGATGTTATGCGTTTCATAGACTACTGGTATGTCTGCGTCCTAACACAAGGCCATTGTGTTCCGGAACTATTGATTTATAGAAAAAACTGTTGTGTGAATACAATATGATTGTATTATCACCTCCCACTATATAAGGGACATGTAACCATTTCATCCTTGCTGAGAAATTAGAGGTGGCTCTCCTCTGCAGCTGCTTGTATTAAATATGTTTATTACATTGTTAAATATAGGATTATCACCACAGCAAGCAAAGTACTTGGAGTCAAACAGACAGGCCTGGCTGAGATCTTTTAGTTCAGGGTCCTCCGCAAGTCTCACAATCATTTTAGACCCAAGCCACCCCTTGTACCCGGACTTTGAACCACTCCCCAATGGGCACAGGTATAGGGCACCCTCAGCAAGAAAAACAGAACTAGACAATCATTTGTGCCAGGTGTGATATCCCTCCTAAATAGCTCGGGCTGATGTTCCTATCGAATCAGTAAAGCCAGCAGGCTAGTCATTTTTTAAATGTTTTATTGGTATGTAACTGTTATGAAAGTTGTATTGTAATTTTGTTTTGTATTAAAACTCCACTTTAAACGTGTACATGACACTGCAACAAAATTTCCCCATGGGGACAATAAAGTCAGTAAGTAAACCCTGCCTTAATCTTGGAATAGAATTTTCCACAACTGTGGTTCAGGGGTTCAAGAGTTTTACTCCTGAGTTGAGGCTAACGAGTGGCATTGATCCTGTTATTATCATGTAATTTGTTTTGTTTATTGTCAATACATGTCTCAGGTTATCAAAGGATGCCTTCAGTCTTGGAACTACAGTTTTTGGCGATGGGCATGGTAAGTTAGCAAGGAGGAGCTGAGTGACACAAGCTCATCACATACCCCTTCCACCACAAGACAGTGACCCAGATACGCCTCAGCATTCGGCTTCTGGTGCTCCTCTGGTGGGATTGAGAAGAGTGTGGGCACTGTTTGGTTCCTCATGTTTCAGCTGCTCTCTATCAGCACAGGGGTGTTGTACACATTGGTGCAGCTGGCTTCTGTGTGAAGAAGCAGTGTGGCTTGGCAGGGTTGTGTTTCGGAGGACGCATGGCTCTCGACCTTTGCCTTTCCCAAGTCCGTAGAGGAGTTGCAGCGAAGGGACAAACTGTAACTACCAATTGGATGTCACAAAAAAAAATTAAAAGCACCAAAACATTTTTATAATTAATTGGTCGTTGTGCACAGTAAAGAGAAGCCATAAATTACTCCCTAGTCTTAAGTATAGCAAATCAATAATGATTATGTATTTACAATTGCATGTCTTCAAGTTATACTGTTTATATACAAATAGCTATTTTGCATAAACAACTGGATCAAGTGGTAATAGTCATGTAACAGGTCATGAAATACTTATTTTCCACCATAATTTGCAAATAAATTCATTAAAAATCCTACAATGGGATTTTCTGGATTTTTTTTTCTCATTTTGTCTGTCAGAGGTGAAGTGTATATATGATGAAAATTACAGGCCTCGGTGGCTGACTAAATACTTTTTGCCCCACTGTATCTGATCTAAAAACAATAACACAAACATTAGTTATGCATTCTGCAATGAGAAAAGCAGTGTTTAATTTGTTCTTTACTGTTTACAGCCAATCATTGTGAGCTGTGGGCAGGTCATCTCTGCTATTCCCATAGAGACACAACAGATAGGTCAATCTGTTGATTCATATGGCCATTTTGGTTGGCTTGGTTGAATTGACAATCATCCATTCAAGATGCTAAAGAATCATATACTATGGAAGGTCCTTGAGAGTAAATGCCAGTGTATTCTATGGCTGCCATGA
>NW_024607909.1:0-41660 GCF_018296145.1 Oncorhynchus tshawytscha
TTGGCAGATCTATAAGAACGCACTGGTTGGCTGATCTATAAGAACTCACTGGTTGGCTGATCTATTAGAACACACTGGTTGGCTGATCTATTAGAACTCACTGGTTGGCTGATCTATTAGAACTCACTGGTTGGTTGATCTATTAGAACACACGGGTTGGCTGATCTATTAGAACTCACTGGTTGGCTGATCTATTAGAACTCACTGGTTGGCTGATCTATTAGAACACACTGGTTGGCTGATCTATTAGAACTCACAGGTTGGCTGATCTATTAGAACTCACTGGTTGGCTGATCTATAAGAACTCACTGGTTGGCTGATCTATTAGAACTCACTGGTTGGCTGATCTATTAGAACTCACTGGTTGGCTGATCTATTAGAACACACTGGTTGGCTGATCTATTAGAACTCACTGGTTGGCTGATCTATTAGAACTCACTGGTTGGCTGATCTATTAGAACACACTGGTTGGCTGATCTATTAGAACTCACTGGTTGGCTGATCTATTAGAACTCACTGGTTGGCTGATCTATTAGAACACACTGGTTGGCTGATCTATTAGAACTCACAGGTTGGCTGATCTATTAGAACTCACTGGTTGGCTGATCTATAAGAACTCACTGGTTGGCTGATCTATTAGAACACACTGGTTGGCTGATCTATTAGAACTAACTGGTTGGCTGATCTATTAGAACTAACTGGTTGGCTGATCTATTAGAACTCACTGGTTGGCTGATCTATTAGAACACACTGGTTGGCTGATCTATTAGAACTAACTGGTTGGCTGATCTATTAGAACTAACTGGTTGGCTGATCTATTAGAACTCACTGGTTGGCTGATCTATTAGAACACACTGGTTGGCTGATCTATTTAGAACTCGCTGGTTGGCTGATCTATTAGAACTCGCTGGTTGGCTGATCTATTAGAACTCACTGGTTGGCTGATCTATTAGAACTCACTGGTTGGCTGATCTATTAGAACTCACTGGTTGGCTGATCTATTAGAACTCACTGGTTGGCTGATCTATTAGAACTCACTGGTTGGCTGATCTATTAGAACTCACTGGTTGGCTGATCTATTAGAACTCACTGGTTGGCTGATCTATTAGAACTCACTGGTTGGCTGATCTATTAGAACTCACTGGTTGGCTGATCTATTAGAACTCACTGGTTGGCTGATCTATTAGAACTCACTGGTTGGCTGATCTATTAGAACACACTGGTTGGCTGATCTATTAGAACTAACTGGTTGGCTGATCTATTAGAACTAACTGGTTGGCTGATCTATTAGAACTCACTGGTTGGCTGATCTATTAGAACACACTGGTTGGCTGATCTATTTAGAACTCGCTGGTTGGCTGATCTATTAGAACTCGCTGGTTGGCTGATCTATTAGAACTCACTGGTTGGCTGATCTATTAGAACTCACTGGTTGGCTGATCTATTAGAACTCACTGGTTGGCTGATCTATTAGAACTCACTGGTTGGCTGATCTATTAGAACTCACTGGTTGGCTGATCTATTAGAACTCACTGGTTGGCTGATCTATTAGAACTCACTGGTTGGCTGATCTATTAGAACTCACTGGTTGGCTGATCTATTAGAACTCACTGGTTGGCTGATCTATTAGAACTCACTGGTTGGCTGATCTATTAGAACTCACTGGTTGGCTGATCTATTGGAACACACTGGTTGGATCTTCTATTAGAACACACTGGTTGGATCTTCTTTTAGAACACACTGGTTGGCTGATATAGTAGAACAGACTGGTTGGCTGATATAGTAGAACACACTGGTTGGGTGGTCTATTAGAACACACTGGTTGGCTGATCAATTAAAACTCACTTGTTGGATCTTCTATTAGAACACACTGGTTGGCTGACCAATTAAAACTCACTGGTTGGATCTTCTATTAGAACACACCAGTTGGCTTATATATTAGAACTCTCTGGTTCGCTGATCTATTAGAACACACTGGTTGGCTGATCTATTAGAACTCACTGGTTGGCTGATCTATTAGAACACACTGGTTGGCTGATCTATTAGAATTCAGTGGTTGGCTGATCTATTAGAACTCACTGGTTGGATCTTCTATTCGAACACACTGGATGGCTGATCTATTAGAACTCACTAGTTGGCTGATCAATTCGAACTCACTGGTTGGATCTTCTATAAGAACACACTGGTTGGCAAATCAATTAGAACACACTGGTTGGATATTCTATTAGAACACACTGGTTGGCTGATCTATTAGAACTCACTGGTTGGCTGATCTATTAGAACTAATCTGGTTGGCTGATCTATTAGAACTCACTGGTTGGATCTTCTATTAGAACTCACTGGTTTGATCTTCTTTTAGAACACACTGGTTGGCTGATATAGTAGAACACACTGGTTGGCTGATATAGTAGAACACACTTGTTGGCTGATATATTAGAACTCACTGGTTGGCTGATCTTTTAGAACAAACTGGTTGGCTGATCTATTAGAACACACTGGTTGGCTGATCTATTAGAACTCACTGGTTGGATATTCTATTAGAACACACTTGTTGGCTGATCTATTAGAACTCACTGGTTGGCTGATCTATTAGAACTAATCTGGTTGGCTGATCTATTAGAACTCACTGGTTGGCTGATCTATTAGAACTCACTGGTTGGCTGATCAATTAAAACTCACTGGTTGGATCTTCTATAAGAACACACTGGTTGGCTAATCAAATAGAACTCACTGGTTTGCTGATCTATTAGAACACACTGGTTGGCTGATCTATTAGAACTAATCTGGTTGGCTGATCTATTAGAACTCACTGGTTGGCTGATCTATTAGAACTCACTGGTTGGCTGATCTATTAGAACTCACTGGTTGGCTGATCTATTAGAACTCATTGGTTGGCTGATCTATTAGAACACACTGGTTGGATCTTCTATTAGAACTCACTGGTTTGATTTTCTTTTAGAACACACTGGTTGGCTGATCTATTAGAACTCACTGGTTGGCTGATCTATTAGAACTAATCTGGTTGGCTGATCTATTAGAACTCACTGGTTGGCTGATCTATTAGAACTCACTGGTTGGCTGATCAATTAAAACTCACTGGTTGGATCTTCTATAAGAACACACTGGTTGGCTAATCAAATAGAACTCACTGGTTTGCTGATCTATTAGAACACACTGGTTGGCTGATCTATTAGAACTAATCTGGTTGGCTGATCTATTAGAACTCACTGGTTGGCTGATCTATTAGAACTCACTGGTTGGCTGATCTATTAGAACTCACTGGTTGGCTGATCTATTAGAACTCATTGGTTGGCTGATCTATTAGAACACACTGGTTGGATCTTCTATTAGAACTCACTGGTTTGATTTTCTTTTAGAACACACTGGTTGGCTGATATAGTAGAACACACTGGTTGGCTTATATAGTAGAACACACTGGTTGGCTGATATATTAGAACACACTGGTTGGCTGATATATTAGAACTCACTGGTTGGGTGGTCTATTAGAACACACTGGTTGGCTGATCAATTAAAACTCACTTGTTGGATCTTCTATTAGAACACACTGGTTGGCTGATCGACTAGAACTCACTGGTTGGCTGATCTATTAGAACTCACTGGTTGGCTGATCTATTAGAACTCACTGGTTGGCTGATCTATTAGAACTCACTGGTTGGCTGATCTATTAGAACTCACTGGTTGGCTGATCTATTAGAATTCACTGGTTGGCTGATCGACTTGAAATCACTGGTTGGCTGATCTATTAAAACTCACTGGTTGGATCTTCTATAAGAACACACTGGTTGGCTAATCAAATAGAACTCACTGGTTTGCTGATCTATTAGAACACACTGGTTGGCTGATCTATTAGAACTAATCTGGTTGGCTGATCTATTAGAACTCACTGGTTGGCTGATCTATTAGAACTCACTGGTTGGCTGATCTATTAGAACTCACTGGTTGGCTGATCTATTAGAACTCATTGGTTGGCTGATCTATTAGAACACACTGGTTGGATCTTCTATTAGAACTCACTGGTTTGATTTTCTTTTAGAACACACTGGTTGGCTGATATAGTAGAACACACTGGTTGGCTTATATAGTAGAACACACTGGTTGGCTGATATATTAGAACACACTGGTTGGCTGATATATTAGAACTCACTGGTTGGGTGGTCTATTAGAACACACTGGTTGGCTGATCAATTAAAACTCACTTGTTGGATCTTCTATTAGAACACACTGGTTGGCTGATCGACTAGAACTCACTGGTTGGCTGATCTATTAGAACTCACTGGTTGGCTGATCTATTAGAACTCACTGGTTGGCTGATCTATTAGAACTCACTGGTTGGCTGATCTATTAGAACTCACTGGTTGGCTGATCTATTAGAATTCACTGGTTGGCTGATCGACTTGAAATCACTGGTTGGCTGATCTATTAGAACACACTGGTTGGCTGATCTATTAGAACTCACTGGTTTGATCTTCTATTAGACACATTGGTTGGCTGATCAATTAGAACTCACTGGTTGGATCTTCTATTAGAACACACTGGTTGGCTGATCTATTAGAACTCACTGGTTGGCTGATCTATTATAACTCACTGGTTGGCTGATCTATTAGAACTCACTGATTGGCTGATCTATTAGAACTCACTGGTTGGCTGATCTATTAGAACTCACTGGTTGGCTGATCTATTAGAACACACTGGTTGGCTGTTCTATTAGAACACACTGGTTGGCTGATCTATTAGAACTCACTGGTTGGCTGATCTATTAGAACTCACTGGTTGGCTGATCTATTAGAACTCATTGGTTGGCTGATCTATTAGAACACACTGGTTGGATCTTCTATTAGAACTCACTGGTTTGATCTTCTTTTAGAACACACTGGTTGGCTGATATAGTAGAACACACTGGTTGGCTTATATAGTAGAACACACTGGTTGGCTGATATATTAGAACACACTGGTTGGCTGATATATTAGAACTCACTGGTTGGGTGGTCTATTAGAACACACTGGTTGGCTGATCAATTAAAACTCACTTGTTGGATCTTCTATTAGAACACACTGGTTGGCTGATCGACTAGAACTCACTGGTTGGCTGATCTATTAGAACTCACTGGTTGGCTGATCTATTAGAACTCACTGGTTGGCTGATCTATTAGAACTCACTGGTTGGCTGATCTATTAGAACTCACTGGTTGGCTGATCTATTAGAATTCACTGGTTGGCTGATCGACTTGAACTCACTGGTTGGCTGATCTATTAGAACTCACTAGTCGGCTGATCAATTCGAACACACTGGTTGGCTGATCTATTAGAACTCACAGGTTGGCTGATCTATTAGAACACACTGGTTGGCTGATCTATTAGAACTAATCTGGTTGGCTGATCTATTAGAACTCACTGGTTGGCTGATCTATTAGAACTCACTGGTTGGCTGATCTATTAGAACTCACTGGTTGGCTGATCTATTAGAACTCACTGGTTGGCTGACCTATTAGAACTCACTGGTTGGCTGATCTATTAGAACACACTGGTTGGCTGATCTATTAGAACTCACTGATTGGCTGATCTATTAGAACTCACTGGTTGGCTGATCTATTAGAACTCACTGGTTGGCTGATCTATTAGAACACACTGGTTGGCTGTTCTATTAGAACACACTGGTTGGCTGATCTATTAGAACTCACTGGTTGGCTGATCTATTAGAACTCACTGGTTGGTTGATCTATTAGAACACACGGGTTGGCTGATCTATTAGAACTCACTGGTTGGCTGATCTATTAGAACTCACTGGTTGGCTGATCTATTAGAACACACTGGTTGGCTGATCTATTAGAACTCACAGGTTGGCTGATCTATTAGAACTCACTGGTTGGCTGATCTATAAGAACTCACTGGTTGGCTGATCTATTAGAACTCACTGGTTGGCTGATCTATTAGAACTCACTGGTTGGCTGATCTATTGGAACACACTGGTTGGATCTTCTATTAGAACACACTGGTTGGATCTTCTTTTAGAACACACTGGTTGGCTGATATAGTAGAACAGACTGGTTGGCTGATATAGTAGAACACACTGGTTGGGTGGTCTATTAGAACACACTGGTTGGCTGACCAATTAAAACTCACTTGTTGGATCTTCTATTAGAACACACTGGTTGGCTGACCAATTAAAACTCACTGGTTGGATCTTCTATTAGAACACACCAGTTGGCTTATATATTAGAACTCTCTGGTTCGCTGATCTATTAGAACACACTGGTTGGCTGATCTATTAGAACTCACTGGTTGGCTGATCTATTAGAACACACTGGTTGGCTGATCTATTAGAATTCAGTGGTTGGCTGATCTATTAGAACTCACTGGTTGGATCTTCTATTCGAACACACTGGATGGCTGATCTATTAGAACTCACTAGTTGGCTGATCAATTCGAACTCACTGGTTGGATCTTCTATAAGAACACACTGGTTGGCAAATCAATTAGAACACACTGGTTGGATACTCTATTAGAACTCACTGGTTGGCTGATCTATTAGAACTCATTGGTTGGCTGATCTATTAGAACTAATCTGGTTGGCTGATCTATTAGAACTCACTGGTTGGCTGATCTATTAGAACACAATGGTTGGCTGATCAATTAGAACTCACCGGTTGGATCTTCTATTAGAACACACTGGTTGGCTGATCTATTAGAACTCACTGGTTGGCTGATCAATTAGAACTCACTGGTTGGATCTTCTATAAGAACACACTGGTTGGCTATTCAATTGGAACTCACTGGTTGGCTGATATATTAGAACACACTGGTTGGCTGATCTATTAGAACTAATCTGGTTGGCTGATCTATTAGAACTCACTGGTTGGCTGATCTATTAGAACTCACTGGTTGGCTGATCTATTAGAACTCACTGGTTGGCTGATCTATTAGAACTCACTGGTTGGCTGATCTATTATAACTCACTGGTTGGCTGATCTATTAGAACTCACTGGTTGGCTGATCTATTAGAACTCACTGGTTGGCTGATCTATTAGAACTCACTGGTTGGCTGATCTATTAGAACACACTGGTTGGATCTTCTATTAGAACTCACTGGTTTGATCTTCTTTAGAACACACTGGTTGGCTGATATAGTAGAACACACTGGTTGGCTGATATAGTAGAACACACTGGTTGGCTGATATATTAGAACTCACTGGTTGGCTGATCTTTTAGAACAAACTGGTTGGCTGATCTATTAGAACACACTGGTTGGCTGATCTATTAGAACTCACTGTTTGGATATTCTATTAGAACACACTTGTTGGCTGATCTATTAGAACTCACTGGTTGGCTGATCTATTAGAACTAATCTGGTTGGCTGATCTTTTAGAACTCACTGGTTGGCTGATCTATTAGAACTCACTGGTTGGCTGATCAATTAAAACTCACTGGTTGGATCTTCTATAAGAACACACTGGTTGGCTAATCAAATAGAACTCACTGGTTTGCTGATCTATTAGAACACACTGGTTGGCTGATCTATTAGAACTAATCTGGTTGGCTGATCTATTAGAACTCACTGGTTGGCTGATCTATTAGAACTCACTGGTTGGCTGATCTATTAGAACTCACTGGTTGGCTGATCTATTAGAACTCATTGGTTGGCTGATCTATTAGAACACACTGGTTGGATCTTCTATTAGAACTACCTGGTTTGATTTTCTTTTAGAACACACTGGTTGGCTGATATAGTAGAACACACTGGTTGGCTTATATAGTAGAACACACTGGTTGGCTGATATATTAGAACACACTGGTTGGCTGATATATTAGAACTCACTGGTTGGGTGGTCTATTAGAACACACTGGTTGGCTGATCAATTAAAACTCACTTGTTGGATCTTCTATTAGAACACACTGGTTGGCTGATCGACTAGAACTCACTGGTTGGCTGATCTATTAGAACTCACTGGTTGGCTGATCTATTAGAACTCACTGGTTGGCTGATCTATTAGAACTCACTGGTTGGCTGATCTATTATAACTCACTGGTTGGCTGATCTATTAGAATTCACTGGTTGGCTGATCGACTTGAAATCACTGGTTGGCTGATCTATTAGAACACACTGGTTGGCTGATCTATTAGAACTCACTGGTTTGATCTTCTATTAGAACACATTGGTTGGCTGATCAATTAGAACTCACTGGTTGGATCTTCTATTAGAACACACTGGTTGGCTGATATAGTAGAACACACTGGTTGGCTGATATATTATAACTCACTGGTTGGCTGATATAGTAGAACACACTGGTTGGCTGATCTATTATAACTCACTGGTTGGCTGATCTATTAGAACACACTGGTTGGCTGATCTATTAGAACACACTGGTTGGATCTTCTATTAGAACTCACTGGTTGGCTGATCTATTAGAACTCACTGGTTGGCTGATCTATTACAACTCACTGGTTGGGTGGTCTATTAGAACTCATTGGTTGGCTGATCTATTAGAACACACTGGTTGGATCTTCTATTAGAACTCACTGGTTTGATCTTCTTTTAGAACACACTGGTTGGCTGATATAGTAGAACACACTGGTTGGCTTATATAGTAGAACACACTGGTTGGCTGATCTATTAGAACTCACTGGTTGGCTGATCTATTATAACTCACTGGTTGGGTGGTCTATTAGAACACACTGGTTGGGTGGTCTATTAGAACACACTGGTTGGCTGATCAATTAAAACTCACTTGTTGGATCTTCTATTAGAACACACTGGTTGGCTGATCTATTAGAACTCACTGGTTGGCTGATCTATTAGAACTCACTGGTTGGCTGATCTATTAGAATTCACTGGTTGGCTGATCGACTTGAACTCACTGGTTGGCTGATCTATTAGAACTCACTAGTCGGCTGATCAATTCGAACTCACTGGTTGGATCTTCTATAAGAACACACTGGTTGGCAAATCAATTAGAACACACTGGTTGGCTGATCTATTAGAACACACTGGTTGGCTGATCTATTAGAACACACTGGTTGGCTGATCTATTAGAACTAATCTGGTTGGCTGATCTATTAGAACTCACTGGTTGGCTGATCTATTAGAACTCACTGGTTGGCTGATCTATTAGAACTCACTGGTTGGCTGATCTATTAGAACTCACTGGTTGGCTGACCTATTAGAACTCACTGGTTGGCTGATCCATTAGAACACACTGGTTGGCTGATCTATTAGAACTCACTGATTGGCTGATCTATTAGAACTCACTGGTTGGCTGATCTATTAGAACTCACTGGTTGGCTGATCTATTAGAACACACTGGTTGGCTGTTCTATTAGAACACACTGGTTGGCTGATCTATTAGAACTCACTCGTTGGCTGATCTATTAGAACTCACTGGTTGGCTGATCTATTGGAATTCACTGGTTGGCTGATCGACTTGAACTCACTGGTTGGCTGATCTATTAGAACACACTGGTTGGCTGATCTATTAGAACTCACTGGTTGGCTGATATAGTAGAACACACTGGTTGGCTGATATATTAGAACTCACTGGTTGGCTGATCTATTAGAACACACTGGTTGGCTGATCTATTAGAACACACTGGTTGGATCTTGTATTAGAACCCACTGGTTGGCTGATCAATTAGAACGCACTGGTTGGCTGGTCTATTAGAACACACAGGTTGGCTGATCAATTAAAACTCACTTGTTGGATCTTCTATTAGAACACACTGGTTGGCTGATCGACTAGAACTCACTGGTTGGCTGATCTATTAGAACATACTGGTTGGCTGATCTATTAGAACACACTGGTTGGCTGATCTATTAGAACTAATCTGGTTGGCTGATCTATTAGAACTCACTGGTTGGCTGATCTATTAGAACTCACTGGTTGGCTGATCTATTAGAACTCACTGGTTGGCTGATATAGTAGAACACACTGGTTGGCATGATATATTAGAACTCACTGGTTGGCTGATCTATTAGAACACACTGGTTGGCTGATCTATTAGAACACACTGGTTGGATCTTCTATTAGAACCCACTGGTTGGCTGATCAATTAGAACGCACTGGTTGGCTGGTCTATTAGAACACACAGGTTGGCTGATCAATTAAAACTCACTTGTTGGATCTTCTATTAGAACACACTGGTTGGCTGATCGACTAGAACTCACTGGTTGGCTGATCTATTAGAACTCACTGGTTGGATCTTCTATTAGAACACACTGGTTGGCTGATCTACTAGAACTCACTGGTTGGCTGATCTATTAGAACTCACTGGTTGGCTGATCTATTAGAACACACTGGTTGGCTGATCTATTAGAATTCACTGGTTGGCTGATCTATTAGAACTCACTGGTTGGATCTTCTATTCGAACACACTGGATGGCTGATCTATTAGAACTCACTAGTCGGCTGATCAATTCGAACTCACTGGTTGGATCTTCTATAAGAACACACTGGTTGGCAAATCAATTAGAACACACTGGTTGGCTGATCTATTAGAACACACTGGTTGGCCGATCTATTAGAACACACTGGTTGGCTGATCTATTAGAACTAATCTGGTTGGCTGATCTATTAGAACTCACTGGTTGGCTGATCTATTAGAACTCACTGGTTGGCTGATCTATTAGAACTCACTGGTTGGCTGATCTATTAGAACTCACTGGTTGGCTGACCTATTAGAACTCACTGGTTGGCTGATCTATTAGAACACACTGGTTGGCTGATCTATTAGAACTCACTGATTGGCTGATCTATTAGAACTCACTGGTTGGCTGATCTATTAGAACTCACTGGTTGGCTGATCTATTAGAACACACTGGTTGGCTGTTCTATTAGAACACACTGGTTGGCTGATCTATTAGAACTCACTCGTTGGCTGATCAATTAGAACGCACTGGTTGGCTGGTCTATTAGAACACACAGGTTGGCTGATCAATTAAAACTCACTTGTTGGATCTTCTATTAGAACACACTGGTTGGCTGATCGACTAGAACTCACTGGTTGGCTGATCTATTAGAACATACTGGTTGGCTGATCTATTAGAACACACTGGTTGGCTGATCTATTAGAACTAATCTGGTTGGCTGATCTATTAGAACTCACTGGTTGGCTGATCTATTAGAACTCACTGGTTGGCTGATCTATTAGAACTCACTGGTTGGCTGATATAGTAGAACACACTGGTTGGCATGATATATTAGAACTCACTGGTTGGCTGATCTATTAGAACACACTGGTTGGCTGATCTATTAGAACACACTGGTTGGATCTTCTATTAGAACCCACTGGTTGGCTGATCAATTAGAACGCACTGGTTGGCTGGTCTATTAGAACACACAGGTTGGCTGATCAATTAAAACTCACTTGTTGGATCTTCTATTAGAACACACTGGTTGGCTGATCGACTAGAACTCACTGGTTGGCTGATCTATTAGAACTCACTGGTTGGATCTTCTATTAGAACACACTGGTTGGCTGATCTACTAGAACTCACTGGTTGGCTGATCTATTAGAACTCACTGGTTGGCTGATCTATTAGAACACACTGGTTGGCTGATCTATTAGAATTCACTGGTTGGCTGATCTATTAGAACTCACTGGTTGGATCTTCTATTCGAACACACTGGATGGCTGATCTATTAGAACTCACTAGTCGGCTGATCAATTCGAACTCACTGGTTGGATCTTCTATAAGAACACACTGGTTGGCAAATCAATTAGAACACACTGGTTGGCTGATCTATTAGAACACACTGGTTGGCTGATCTATTAGAACACACTGGTTGGCTGATCTATTAGAACTAATCTGGTTGGCTGATCTATTAGAACTCACTGGTTGGCTGATCTATTAGAACTCACTGGTTGGCTGATCTATTAGAACTCACTGGTTGGCTGATCTATTAGAACTCACTGGTTGGCTGACCTATTAGAACTCACTGGTTGGCTGATCTATTAGAACACACTGGTTGGCTGATCTATTAGAACTCACTGATTGGCTGATCTATTAGAACTCACTGGTTGGCTGATCTATTAGAACTCACTGGTTGGCTGATCTATTAGAACACACTGGTTGGCTGTTCTATTAGAACACACTGGTTGGCTGATCTATTAGAACTCACTCGTTGGCTGATCTATTAGAACTCACTCGTTGGCTGATCTATTAGAACTCACTGGTTGGCTGATCTATTAGAATTCACTGGTTGGCTGATCGACTTGAACTCACTGGTTGGCTGATCTATTAGAACACACTGGTTGGCTGATCGACTTGAACTCACTGGTTGGCTGATCTATTAGAACTCACTGGTTGGCTGATCTATTAGAACTCACTGGTTGGCTGATCTATTAGAACACACTGGTTGGCTGATCTATTAGAACACACTGGTTGGCTGATCTATTTTAACTCACTGGTTGGCTGATCTATTATAACTCACTGGTTGGCTGTTCTATTAGAACACACTGGTTGGCAGATCTATTAGAACACACTGGTTGGGTGGTCTATTAGAACACACTGGTTGGCTGATCAATTAAAACTCACTTGTTGGATCTTCTATTAGAACACACTGGTTGGCTGATCGACTAGAACTCACTGGTTGGCTGATCTATTAGAACTCACTGGTTGGATCTTCTATTAGAACACACCAGTAGGCTGATATATTAGAACTCACTGGTTCGCTGATCTATTTGAACACACTGGTTGGCTGATCTATTAGAACACACTGGTTGGCTGATCTATTAGAACTCACTGGTTGGCTGATCTATGAGAACTCACTGGTTGGATCTTCTATTAGATCACACTGGATGGCTGATCTATTAGAACTCACTAGTCGGCTGATCAATTCGAACTCACTGGTTGGATCTTCTATAAGAACACACTGGTTGGCAAATCAATTAGAACACACTGGTTGGCTGATCTATTAGAACACACTGGTTGGCTGATCTATTAGAACACACTGGTTGGCTGATCTATTAGAACTAATCTGGTTGGCTGATCTATTAGAACTCACTGGTTGGCTGATCTATTAGAACTCACTGGTTGGCTGATCTATTAGAACTCACTGGTTGGCTGATCTATTAGAACACACTGGTTGGCTGATCTATTAGAACTCACTGGTTGGCTGATCTATTAGAACACACTGGTTGGATCTTCTATTAGAACACACTGGTTGGATCTTCTATTAGACCACACTGGTTGGCTGATATAGTAGAACACACTGGTTGGCTGATATAGTAGAACACACTGGTTGGCTGATATATTAGAACTCACTGGTTGGCTGATCTATTAGAACACACTGGTTGGCTGATCTATTAGAACTCACTGGTTGGCTGATCTATTAGAACTCACTGGTTGGCTGATCTATTATAACTCACTGGTTGGGTGGTCTATTAGAACACACTGGTTGGCTGATCAATTAAAACTCACTTGTTGGATCTTCTATTAGAACACACTGGTTGGCTGATCGACTAGAACTCACTGGTTGGCTGATCTATTAGAACTCACTGGTTGGCTGATCTATTAGAACTCATTGGTTGGCTGATCTATTAGAACACACTGGTTGGATCTTCTATTAGAACTCACTGGTTTGATCTTCTTTTAGAACACACTGGTTGGCTGATATAGTAGAACACACTGGTTGGCTTATATAGTAGAACACACTGGTTGGCTGATATATTAGAACACACTGGTTGGCTGATATATTAGAACTCACTGGTTGGGTGGTCTATTAGAACACACTGGTTGGCTGATCAATTAAAACTCACTTGTTGGATCTTCTATTAGAACACACTGGTTGGCTGATCGACTAGAACTCACTGGTTGGCTGATCTATTAGAACTCACTGGTTGGCTGATCTATTAGAACTCACTGGTTGGCTGATCTATTAGAACTCACTGGTTGGCTGATCTATTAGAACTCACTGGTTGGCTGATCTATTAGAATTCACTGGTTGGCTGATCGACTTGAACTCACTGGTTGGCTGATCTATTAGAACACACTGGTTGGCTGATCTATTAGAACTCACTGGTTTGATCTTCTATTAGAACACATTGGTTGGCTGATCAATTAGAACTCACTGGTTGGATCTTTTATTAGAACACACTGGTTGGCTGATCTATTAGAACTCACTGGTTGGCTGATCTATTATAACTCACTGGTTGGGTGGTCTATTAGAACACACTGGTTGGCTGATCAATTAAAACTCACTGGTTCGCTGATCTATTAGAACACACTGGTTGGATGATCTATTAGAACGCACTGGTTGGCTGGTCTATTAGAACACACAGGTTGGCTGATCAATTAAAACTCACTTGTTGGATCTTCTATTAGAACACACTGGTTGGCTGATCGACTAGAACTCACTGGTTGGCTGATCTATTAGAACATACTGGTTGGCTGATCTATTAGAACACACTGGTTGGCTGATCTATTAGAACTAATCTGGTTGGCTGATCTATTAGAACTCACTGGTTGGCTGATCTATTAGAACTCACTGGTTGGCTGATCTATTAGAACTCACTGGTTGGCTGATATAGTAGAACACACTGGTTGGCATGATATATTAGAACTCACTGGTTGGCTGATCTATTAGAACACACTGGTTGGCTGATCTATTAGAACACACTGGTTGGATCTTCTATTAGAACCCACTGGTTGGCTGATCAATTAGAACGCACTGGTTGGCTGGTCTATTAGAACACACAGGTTGGCTGATCAATTAAAACTCACTTGTTGGATCTTCTATTAGAACACACTGGTTGGCTGATCGACTAGAACTCACTGGTTGGCTGATCTATTAGAACTCACTGGTTGGATCTTCTATTAGAACACACTGGTTGGCTGATCTACTAGAACTCACTGGTTGGCTGATCTATTAGAACTCACTGGTTGGCTGATCTATTAGAACACACTGGTTGGCTGATCTATTAGAATTCACTGGTTGGCTGATCTATTAGAACTCACTGGTTGGATCTTCTATTCGAACACACTGGATGGCTGATCTATTAGAACTCACTAGTCGGCTGATCAATTCGAACTCACTGGTTGGATCTTCTATAAGAACACACTGGTTGGCAAATCAATTAGAACACACTGGTTGGCTGATCTATTAGAACACACTGGTTGGCTGATCTATTAGAACACACTGGTTGGCTGATCTATTAGAACTAATCTGGTTGGCTGATCTATTAGAACTCACTGGTTGGCTGATCTATTAGAACTCACTGGTTGGCTGATCTATTAGAACTCACTGGTTGGCTGATCTATTAGAACTAATCTGGTTGGCTGATCTATTAGAACTCACTGGTTGGCTGATCTATTAGAACTCACTGGTTGGCTGATCTATTAGAACTCACTGGTTGGCTGATCTATTAGAACTCACTGGTTGGCTGACCTATTAGAACTCACTGGTTGGCTGATCTATTAGAACACACTGGTTGGCTGATCTATTAGAACTCACTGATTGGCTGATCTATTAGAACTCACTGGTTGGCTGATCTATTAGAACTCACTGGTTGGCTGATCTATTAGAACACACTGGTTGGCTGTTCTATTAGAACACACTGGTTGGCTGATCTATTAGAACTCACTCGTTGGCTGATCTATTAGAACTCACTGGTTGGCTGATCTATTAGAATTCACTGGTTGGCTGATCGACTTGAACTCACTGGTTGGCTGATCTATTAGAACACACTGGTTGGCTGATCGACTTGAACTCACTGGTTGGCTGATCTATTAGAACACACTGGTTGGCTGATCTATTAGAACTCACTGGTTGGCTGATATAGTAGAACACACTGGTTGGCTGATATATTAGAACTCACTGGTTGGCTGATCTATTAGAACACACTGGTTGGCTGATCTATTAGAACACACTGGTTGGATCTTCTATTAGAACCCACTGGTTGGCTGATCAATTAGAACGCACTGGTTGGCTGGTCTATTAGAACACACAGGTTGGCTGATCAATTAAAACTCACTTGTTGGATCTTCTATTAGAACACACTGGTTGGCTGATCGACTAGAACTCACTGGTTGGCTGATCTATTAGAACTCACTGGTTGGATCTTCTATTAGAACACACTGGTTGGCTGATATCCTAGAACTCACTGGTTGGCTGATCTATTAGAACTCACTGGTTGGCTGATCTATTAAAACACACTGGTTGGCTGATCTATTAGAATTCACTGGTTGGCTGATCTATTAGAACTCACTGGTTGGATCTTCTATTCGAACACACTGGATGGCTGATCTATTAGAACTCACTAGTCGGCTGATCAATTCGAACTCACTGGTTGGATCTTCTATAAGAACACACTGGTTGGCAAATCAATTAGAACACACTGGTTGGCTGATCTATTAGAACACACTGGTTGGCTGATCTATTAGAACACACTGGTTGGCTGATCTATTAGAACTAATCTGGTTGGCTGATCTATTAGAACTCACTGGTTGGCTGATCTATTAGAACTCACTGGTTGGCTGATCTATTAGAACTCACTGGTTGGCTGATCTATTAGAACTCACTGGTTGGCTGATCTATTAGAACTCACTGGTTGGCTGATCTATTAGAACACACTGGTTGGATCTTCTATTAGAACACACTGGTTGGATCTTCTTTTAGACCACACTGGTTGGCTGATATAGTAAAACACACTGGTTGGCTGATATAGTAGAACACACTGGTTGGCTGATATATTAGAACTCACTGGTTGGCTGATCTTTTAGAACAAACTGGTTGGCTGATCTATTAGAACACACTGGTTGGCTGATCTATTAGAACTCACTGGTTGGCTGATCTATTACAACTCACTGGTTGGGTGGTCTATTAGAACACACTGGTTGGCTGATCAATTAAAACTCACTTGTTGGATCTTCTATTAGAACACACTGGTTGGCTGATCGACTAGAACTCACTGGTTGGCTGATCTATTAGAACTCACTGGTTGGCTGATCTATTAGAACTCATTGGTTGGCTGATCTATTAGAACACACTGGTTGGATCTTCTATTAGAACTCACTGGTTTGATCTTCTTTTAGAACACACTGGTTGGCTGATATAGTAGAACACACTGGTTGGCTTATATAGTAGAACACACTGGTTGGCTGATATATTAGAACACACTGGTTGGCTGATATATTAGAACTCACTGGTTGGGTGGTCTATTAGAACACACTGGTTGGCTGATCAATTAAAACTCACTTGTTGGATCTTCTATTAGAACACACTGGTTGGCTGATCGACTAGAACTCACTGGTTGGCTGATCTATTAGAACTCACTGGTTGGCTGATCTATTAGAACTCACTGGTTGGCTGATCTATTAGAACTCACTGGTTGGCTGATCTATTAGAACTCACTGGTTGGCTGATCTATTAGAATTCACTGGTTGGCTGATCGACTTGAACTCACTGGTTGGCTGATCTATTAGAACACACTGGTTGGCTGATCTATTAGAACTCACTGGTTTGATCTTCTATTAGAACACATTGGTTGGCTGATCAATTAGAACTCACTGGTTGGATCTTTTATTAGAACACACTGGTTGGCTGATCTATTAGAACTCACTGGTTGGCTGATCTATTATAACTCACTGGTTGGGTGGTCTATTAGAACACACTGGTTGGCTGATCAATTAAAACTCACTGGTTCGCTGATCTATTAGAACACACTGGTTGGATGATCTATTAGAACTCTCTGGTTGGCTGACCTATTAGAACTCACTGGTTGGCTGATCTATTAGAACACACTGGTTGGCTGATCTATTAGAACTCACTGATTGGCTGATCTATTAGAACACACTGGTTGGCTGTTCTATTAGAACACACTGGTTGGCTGATCTATTAGAACTCACTCGTTGGCTGATCTATTAGAACTCACTGGTTGGCTGATCTATTAGAATTCACTGGTTGGCTGATCGACTTGAACTCACTGGTTGGCTGATCTATTAGAACACACTGGTTGGCTGATCTATTAGAACTCACTGGTTGGCTGATATAGTAGAACACACTGGTTGGCTGATATATTAGAACTCACTGGTTGGCTGATCTATTAGAACACACTGGTTGGCTGATCTATTAGAACACACTGGTTGGATCTTCTATTAGAACCCACTGGTTGGCTGATCAATTAGAACGCACTGGTTGGCTGGTCTATTAGAACACACAGGTTGGCTGATCAATTAAAACTCACTTGTTGGATCTTCTATTAGAACACACTGGTTGGCTGATCGACTAGAACTCACTGGTTGGCTGATCTATTAGAACTCACTGGTTGGATCTTCTATTAGAACACACTGGTTGGCTGATCTACTAGAACTCACTGGTTGGCTGATCTATTAGAACTCACTGGTTGGCTGATCTATTAGAACACACTGGTTGGCTGATCTATTAGAATTCACTGGTTGGCTGATCTATTAGAACTCACTGGTTGGCTGATCTATTAGAATTCACTGGTTGGCTGATCGACTTGAACTCACTGGTTGGCTGATCTATTAGAACACACTGGTTGGCTGATCTATTAGAACTCACTGGTTGGCTGATATAGTAGAACACACTGGTTGGCTGATATATTAGAACTCACTGGTTGGCTGATCTATTAGAACACACTGGTTGGCTGATCGACTAGAACTCACTGGTTGGCTGATCTATTAGAACTCACTGGTTGGATCTTCTATTAGAACACACTGGTTGGCTGATCTACTAGAACTCACTGGTTGGCTGATCTATTAGAACTCACTGGTTGGCTGATCTATTAGAACACACTGGTTGGCTGATCTATTAGAATTCACTGGTTGGCTGATCTATTAGAACTCACTGGTTGGATCTTCTATTCGAACACACTGGATGGCTGATCTATTAGAACTCACTAGTCGGCTGATCAATTCGAACTCACTGGTTGGATCTTCTATAAGAACACACTGGTTGGCAAATCAATTAGAACACACTGGTTGGCTGATCTATTAGAACACACTGGTTGGCTGATCTATTAGAACACACTGGTTGGCTGATCTATTAGAACTAATCTGGTTGGCTGATCTATTAGAACTCACTGGTTGGCTGATCTATTAGAACTCACTGGTTGGCTGATCTATTAGAACTCACTGGTTGGCTGATCAATTAGAACTCACTGGTTGGCTGATCTATTAGAACTCACTGGTTGGCTGATCTATTAGAACTCACTGGTTGGCTGATCTATTAGAACTCACTGGTTGGCTGATCTATTAGAACTCACTGGTTGGCTGATCTATTAGAACTCACTGGTTGGCTGATCTATTAGAACTCACTGGTTGGCTGATCTATTAGAACACACTGGTTGGATCTTCTATTAGAACACACTGGTTGGATTGTCTATTAGACCACACTGGTTGGCTGATTTAGTAGAACACACTGGTTGGCTGATATAGTAGAACACACTGGTTGGCTGATATATTATAACTCACTGGTTGGCTGATATAGTAGAACACACTGGTTGGCTGATCTATTATAACTCACTGGTTGGCTGATCTATTAGAACACACTGGTTGGCTGATCTATTAGAACACACTGGTTGGGTGGTCTATTAGAACACACTGGTTGGCTGATCAATTAAAACTCACTTGTTGGATCTTCTATTAGAACACACTGGTTGGCTGATCGACTAGAACTCACTGGTTGGCTGATCTATTAGAACTCACTGGTTGGATCTTCTATAAGAACACACTGGTTGGCAAATCAATTAGAACACACTGGTTGGCTGATCTATTAGAACACACTGGTTGGCTGATCTATTAGAACACACTGGTTGGCTGATCTATTAGAACTAATCTGGTTGGCTGATCTATTAGAACTCACTGGTTGGCTGATCTATTAGAACTCACTGGTTGGCTGATCTATTAGAACTCACTGGTTGGCTGATCTATTAGAACTCACTGGTTGGCTGATCTATTAGAACTCACTGGTTGGATCTTCTATTAGAACACACTGGTTGGCTGATCTATTAGAACTCACTGGTTGGCTGATCTATTAGAACTCACTGGTTGGCTGATCTATTAGAACTCACTGGTTGGTTGATCTATTAGAACTCACTGGTTGGCTGATCTATTAGAACACACTGGTTGGATCTTCTATTAGAACACACTGGTTGGATTGTCTATTAGACCACACTGGTTGGCTGATTTAGTAGAACACACTGGTTGGCTGATATAGTAGAACACACTGGTTGGCTGATATATTAGAACTCACTGGTTGGCTGATCTTTTAGAACAAACTGGTTGGCTGATCTATTAGAACTCACTGGTTGGCTGATCTATTAGAACTCACTGGTTGGCTGATCTATTAGAACTCACTGGTTGGGTGGTCTATTAGAACACACTGGTTGGCTGATCAATTAAAACTCACTTGTTGGATCTTCTATTAGAACACACTGGTTGGCTGATCGACTAGAACTCACTGGTTGGCTGATCTATTAGAACTCACTGGTTGGATCTTCTATTAGAACACACTGGTTGGCAAATCAATTAGAACACACTGGTTGGCTGATCTATTAGAACACACTGGTTGGCTGATCTATTAGAACACACTGGTTGGCTGATCTATTAGAACTAATCTGGTTGGCTGATCTATTAGAACTCACTGGTTGGCTGATCTATTAGAACTCACTGGTTGGCTGATCTATTAGAACACACTGGTTGGCTGATCTATTAGAACACACTGGTTGGCGGATCTATTAGAACTCACTGGTTGGCTGATCTATTAGAACTCACTGGTTGGTTGATCTATTAGAACTCACTGGTTGGCTGATCTATTAGAACACACTGGTTGGATCTTCTATTAGAACACACTGGTTGGATCTTCTATTAGAACACACTGGTTGGCTGATTTAGTAGAACACACTGGTTGGCTGATATATTATAACTCACTGGTTGGCTGATCTATTAGAACTCACTGGTTGGCTGATCTATTAGAACACACTGGTTGGATCTTCTATTAGAACTCACTGGTTGGCTGATCTATTAGAACTCACTGGTTGGCTGATCTATTATAACTCACTGGTTGGGTGGTCTATTAGAACACACTGGTTGGCTGATCAATTAAAACTCACTTGTTGGATCTTCTATTAGAACACACTGGTTGGCTGATCGACTAGAACTCACTGGTTGGCTGATCTATTAGAACTCACTGGTTGGATCTTCTATTAGAACACACCAGTTGGCTGATATATTAGAACTCACTGGTTGGCTGATCTATTATAATTCACTGGTTGGCTGATCGACTTGAACTCACTGGTTGACTGATCTATTAGAACACACTGGTTGGCTGATCTATTAGAACTCACTGGTTTGATCTTCTATTAGAAAACATTGGTTGGCTGATCAATTAGAACTCACTGGTTGGATCTTCTATTAGAACACACTGGTTGGCTGATCGACTAGAACTCACTGGTTCGCTGATCTATTAGAACACACTGGTTGGATGATCTATTAGAACTCTCTGGTTGGCTGACCTATTAGAACTCACTGGTTGGCTGATCTATTAGAACACACTGGTTGGCTGATCTATTAGAACTCACTGATTGGCTGATCTATTAGAACTCACTGGTTGGCTGATCTATTAGAACTCACTGGTTAGCTGATCTATTAGAACACACTGGTTGGCTGTTCTATTAGAACACACTGGTTGGCTGATCTATTAGAACTCACTCGTTGGTTGATCTATTAGAACTCACTGGTTGGCTGATCTATTAGAATTCACTGGTTGGCTGATCGACTTGAATTCACTGGTTGGCTGATCGACTTGAACTCACTGGTTGGCTGATCAATTAGAACTCACTGGTTGGATCTTCTATTAGAACTCACTGGTTGGCTGATCTATTAGAACTCACTGGTTGGCTGATCTATTATAACTCACTGGTTGGGTGGTCTATTAGAACACACTGGTTGGCTGATCAATTAAAACTCACTTGTTGGATCTTCTATTAGAACACACTGGTTGGCTGATCGACTAGAACTCACTGGTTGGCTGATCTATTAGAACTCACTGGTTGGATCTTCTATTAGAACACACTGGTTGGCTGATCTACTAGAACTCACTGGTTGGCTGATCTATTAGAACTCACTGGTTGGCTGATCTATTAGAACACACTGGTTGGCTGATCTATTAGAATTCACTGGTTGGCTGATCTATTAGAACTCACTGGTTGGATCTTCTATTCGAACACACTGGATGGCTGATCTATTAGAACTCACTAGTCGGCTGATCAATTCGAACTCACTGGTTGGATCTTCTATAAGAACACACTGGTTGGCAAATCAATTAGAACACACTGGTTGGCTGATCTATTAGAACACACTGGTTGGCTGATCTATTAGAACACACTGGTTGGCTGATCTATTAGAACTAATCTGGTTGGCTGATCTATTAGAACTCACTGGTTGGCTGATCTATTAGAACTCACTGGTTGGCTGATCTATTAGAACTCACTGGTTGGCTGATCTATTAGAACTCACTGGTTGGCTGATCTATTAGAACTCACTGGTTGGTTGATCTATTAGAACTCACTGGTTGGCTGATCTATGAGAACTCACTGGTTGGCTGATCTATTAGAACTCACTGGTTGGCTGATCTATTAGAACTCACTGGTTGGCTGATCTATTAGAACTCACTGGTTGGCTGATCTATTAGAACACACTGGTTGGATCTTCTATTAGAACACACTGGTTGGATCTTCTTTTAGACCACACTGGTTGGCTGATATAGTAGAACACACTGGTTGGCTTATATAGTAGAACACACTGGTTGGCTGATATATTAGAACTCACTGGTTGGCTGATCTTTTAGAACAAACTGGTTGGCTGATCTATTAGAACACACTGGTTGGCTGATCTATTTTAACTCACTGGTTGGCTGATCTATTTTAACTCACTGGTTGGGTGGTCTATTAGAACACACTGGTTGGCTGATCAATTAAAACTCACTTGTTGGATCTTCTATTAGAACACACTGGTTGGCTGATCGACTAGAACTCACTGGTTGGCTGATCTATTAGAACTCACTGGTTGGATCTTCTATAAGAACACACTGGTTGGCAAATCAATTAGAACACACTGGTTGGCTGATCTATTAGAACACACTGGTTGGCTGATCTATTAGAACACACTGGTTGGCTGATCTATTAGAACTAATCTGGTTGGCTGATCTATTAGAACTCACTGGTTGGCTGATCTATTAGAACTCACTGGTTGGCTGATCTATTAGAACTCACTGGTTGGCTGATCTATTAGAACTCACTGGTTGGCTGATGTATTAGAACTCACTGGTTGGTTGATCTATTAGAACTCACTGGTTGGCTGATCTATTAGAACTCACTGGTTGGCTGATCTATTAGAACTCACTGGTTGGCTGATCTATTAGAACTCACTGGTTGGCTGATCTATTAGAACTCACTGGTTGGCTGATCTATTAGAACACACTGGTTGGATCTTCTATTAGAACACACTGGTTGGATCTTCTTTTAGACCACACTGGTTGGCTGATATAGTAGAACACACTGGTTGGCTGATATAGTAGAACACACTGGTTGGCTGATATATTAGAACTCACTGGTTGGCTGATCTATTAGAACACACTGGTTGGCTGATCTATTAGAACTCACTGGTTGGCTGATCTATTAGAACTCACTGGTTGGCTGATCTATTATAACTCACTGGTTGGGTGGTCTATTAGAACACACTGGTTGGCTGATCAATTAAAACTCACTTGTTGGATCTTCTATTAGAACACACTGGTTGGCTGATCGACTAGAACTCACTGGTTGGCTGATCTATTAGAACTCACTGGTTGGCTGATCTATTAGAACTCACTGGTTGGCTGATATATTAGAACTCACTGGTTGGCTGATCTATTATAATTCACTGGTTGGCTGATCGACTTGAACTCACTGGTTGACTGATGTATTAGAACACACTGGTTGGCTGATCTATTAGAACTCACTGGTTGGATCTTCTATTAGAACACACTGGTTGGCTGATCTATTAGAACACACTGGTTGGCTGATCAATTAAAACTCACTTGTTGGATCTTCTATTAGAACACACTGGTTGGCTGATCGACTAGAACTCACTGGTTCGCTGATCTATTAGAACACACTGGTTGGATGATCTATTAGAACTCTCTGGTTGGCTGACCTATTAGAACTCACTGGTTGGCTGATCTATTAGAACACACTGGTTGGCTGATCTATTAGAACTCACTGATTGGCTGATCTATTAGAACTCACTGGTTGGCTGATCTATTAGAACTCACTGGTTGGCTGATCTATTAGAACACACTGGTTGGCTGTTCTATTAGAACACACTGGTTGGCTGATCTATTAGAACTCACTCGTTGGTTGATCTATTAGAACTCACTGGTTGGCTGATCTATTAGAATTCACTGGTTGGCTGATCGACTTGAATTCACTGGTTGGCTGATCGACTTGAACTCACTGGTTGGCTGATCAATTAGAACTCACTGGTTTGATCTTCTATTTGAACACATTGGTTGGCTGATCAATTAGAACTCACTGGTTGGATCTTCTATTAGAACACACTTGTTGGCTGATCGACTAGAACTCACTGGTTGAATGATCTATTAGAACTCACTGGTTGGATCTTCTATTAGAACACACTGGTTGGCTAATCAATTAGAACTCACTGGTTGGATCTTCTATTAGATCACACTGGTTGGCTCATATATTAGAACACATTGGTTGGCTGATCAATTAGAACTCACTGGTTTGATCTTCTATTCGAACACATTGGTTGGCTGATCAATTAGAACTCACTGGTTGGATGATCTATTAGAACTCACTGGTTGGGATCTTCTATTAGAACACACTGGTTGGCTGATCTATTAGAACTCACTGTTTGGCTGATCTATTAGAACACACTGGTTGGCTGATCTATTAGAACTCACTGGTTGGCTGATCTATTAGAACTCACTGGTGTGCTGATCTATTAGAACTCACTGGTTGGCTGATCTATTAGAACACACTGGTTGCCTGATCTATTAGAACTCTCTGGTTGGCTGACCTATTAGAACTCACTGGTTGGCTGATCTATTAGAACACACTGGTTGGCTGATCTATTAGAACTCACTGATTGGCTGATCTATTAGAACTCACTGGTTGGCTGATCTATTAGAACTCACTGGTTGGCTGATCTATTAGAACACACTGGTTGGCTGTTCTATTAGAACACACTGGTTGGCTGATCTATTAGAACTCACTCGTTGGTTGATCTATTAGAACTCACTGGTTGGCTGATCTATTAGAATTCACTGGTTGGCTGATCGACTTGAATTCACTGGTTGGCTGATCTACTTGAACTCACTGGTTGGCTGATCAATTAGAACTCACTGGTTTGATCTTCTATTTGAACACATTGGTTGGCTGATCAATTAGAACTCACTGGTTGGATCTTCTATTAGAACACACTTCTTGGCTGATCGACTAGAACTCACTGGTTGAATGATCTATTAGAACTCACTGGTTGGATCTTCTATTAGAACACACCGGTTGGCTGATATATTAGAACTCACTGGTTCGCTGATCTATTAGAACACACTGGTTGGCTGATCTATTAGAACTCACTGGTTGGCTGATCTATTAGAATTCACTGCTTGGCTGATCTATTAGAATTCACTGGTTGGCTGATCGACTTGAACTCACTGGTTGGCTGATCAATTAAAACTCACTGGTTGGATCTTCTATAAGAACACACTGGTTGGCTAATCAATTAGAACTCACTGGTTGGATCTTCTATTAGATCACACTGGTTGGCTCATATATTAGAACACATTGGTTGGCTGATCAATTAGAACTCACTGGTTTGATCTTCTATTCGAACACATTGGTTGGCTGATCAATTAGAACTCACTGGTTGGATGATCTATTAGAACTCACTGGTTGGGATCTTCTATTAGAACACACTGGTTGGCTGATCTATTAGAACTCACTGTTTGGCTGATCTATTAGAACACACTGGTTGGCTGATCTATTAGAACTCACTGGTTGGCTGATCTATTAGAACTCACTGGTGTGCTGATCTATTAGAACGCACTGGTTGGCTGATCTATTAGAACACACTGGTTGCCTGATCTATTAGAACTCACTGGTTGGCTGATCTATTAGAACTAATCTGGTTGGCTGATCTATTAGAACTCACTGGTTGGATCTTCTATTAGAACACACTGGTTGGCTGATCTATTAGAACTCACTGGTTGGCTGATCAATTAGAACACACTGGTTGGATCTTCTATTAGATCACACTGGTTGGCTCATATATTAGAACACATTGGTTGGCTGACCTATTAGAACACACTGGTTGGCTGATCTATTAGAACACACTGGTTGGCTGATCTATTAAGAACTAATCTGGTTGGCTGATCTATTAGAACTCACTGGTTGGCTGATCTATTAGAACTCACTGGTTGGCTGATCTATTAGAACTCACTGGTTGGCTGATCTATTAGAACTCACTTGTTGGCTGATCTATTAGAACTCACTGGTTTGATCTTCTATTTGAACACATTGGTTGGCTGATCAATTAGAACTCACTGGTTGGATCTTCTATTAGAACACACTTGTTGGCTGATCGACTAGAACTCACTGGTTGAATGATCTATTAGAACTCACTGGTTGGATCTTCTATTAGAACACACCGGTTGGCTGATATATTAGAACTCACTGGTTCGCTGATCTATTAGAACACACTGGTTGGCTGATCTATTAGAACTCACTGGTTGGCTGATCTATTAGAATTCACTGCTTGGCTGATCTATTAGAACACACTGGTTGGCTGATATATTAGAACTCACTGGTTCGCTGATCTATTAGAACACACTGGTTGGATGATCTATTAGAACTCACTGGTTCGCTGATCTATTAGAACACACTGGTTGGATGATCTATTAGAACTCTCTGGTTGGCTGATCTATTAGAATTCACTGGTTGGCTGATCTATTAGAACTCACTGGTTGGCTGATCTATTAGAACTCACTGGTTGGCTGATCTATTAGAACTCACTTGTTGCCTGATCTATTAGAACTCACTGGTTGGCTGATCTATTAGAACACACTGGTTGGCTGATATATTAGAACTCACTGGTTCGCTGATCTATTAGAACACACTGGTTGGATGATCTATTAGAACTCTCTGGTTGGCTGATCTATTAGAATTCACTGGTTGGCTGATCTATTAGAACTCACTGGTTGGCTGATCTATTAGAACTCACTGGTTGGCTGATCTATTAGAATTCACTGGTTGGCTGATCTATTAGAACACACTGATTGGCTGATCTATTAGAACTCACTGGTTGGCTGATCTATTAGAATTCACTGGTTGGCTGATCAATTAAAACTCACTGGTTGGATCTTCTATAAGAACACACTGGTTGGCTAATCAATTAGAACTCACTGGTTGGATCTTCTATTAGATCACACTGGTTGGCTCATATATTAGAACACACTGGTTGGCTAATCAATTAGAACTCACTGGTTTGATCTTCTGTTAGAACACATTGGTTGGCTGATCAATTAGAACTCACTGGTTTGATCTTCTATTAGAACACATTGGTTGGCAGATCAATTAGAACTCACTGGTTGGCTGATCAATTAGAACTCACTGGTTGGATCTTCTATTAGAACACACTGGTTGGCTGATCTATTAGAACTCACTGGTTTGCTGATCTATTAGAACTCACTGGTTGGCTGATCTATTAGAACACACTGGTTGGCTGATCTATTAGAACTCACTGGTTGGATCTTCTATTAGAACACACTGGTTGGCTGATCTATTAGAACACACTGGTTGGCTGATCTATTAGAACTCACTGTTTGGCTGATCTATTAGAACACACTGGTTGGCTGATCTATTAGAACTCACTGGTTGGCTGATCTATTAGAACTCACTGGTTTGCTGATCTATTAGAACTCACTGGTTGGCTGATCTATTAGAACACACTGGTTGGCTGATCTATTAGAACTCACTGGTTGGATCTTCTATTAGAACACACTGGTTGGCTGATCTATTAGAACACACTGGTTGGCTGATCTATTAGAACTCACTGGTTTGATGATGAATTAGAACACACTGGTTGGGTATTCTATTAGAACACACTGATTGTCTGATCTATTAGAATTCACTGGTTGGCTGATCGACTTGAACTCACTGGTTGGCTGATCAATTAAAACTCAATGGTTGGATCTTCTATAAGAACACACTGGTTGGCTAATCAATTAGAACTCACTGGTTGGATCTTCTATTAGATCACACTGGTTGGCTCATATATTAGAACACACTGGTTGGCTAATCAATTAGAACTCACTGGTTTGATCTTCTATTAGAACACATTGGTTGGCTGATCAATTAGAACTCACTGGTTGGCTGATCAATTAGAACTCACTGGTTGGATCTTCTATTAGAACACACTGGTTGGCTGATCTATTAGAACACACTTGTTGGCTGATCTATTAGAACTCACTGTTTGGCTGATCTATTAGAACACACTGGTTGGCTGATCTATTAGAACTCACTGGTTGGATCTTCTATTAGAACACACTGGTTGGCTGATCTATTAGAACACACTGGTTGGCTGATCTATTAGAACTCACTGGTTTGATGATCAATTAGAACACACTGGTTGGATATGCTATTAGAACACACTGGTTGGCTGATCTATTAGAACTCACTGGTTGGCTGATCTATTAGAACTAATCTGGTTGGCTGATCTATTAGAACTCACTGGTTGGCTGATCTATTAGAACTCACTGGTTGGCTGATCTATTAGAACTCACTGGTTGGCTGATCTATTAGAACTCACTGGTTGGCTGATCAATTAGAACTCACTGGTTGGATCTTCTATTAGATCACACTGGTTGGCTCATATATTAGAACACACTGGTTGGCTGACCTATTAGAACTCACTGGTTGGCTGATCTATTAGAACACACTGGTTGGCTGATCAATTAGAACTCACTTGTTGGCTGATCTATTAGAACTCACTGGTTGGCTGACCTATTAGAACTCACTGCTTGGCTGATCTATTAGAACTCACTGGTTGGCTGATCTATTAGAACTCACTGGTTGGCTGATCTATTAGAACTCACTGGTTGGCTGATCAATTAGAACTCACTTGTTGGCTGATCTATTAGAACTCACTGGTTGGCTGACCTATTAGAACTCACTGGTTGGCTGATCTATTAGAACTCACTGGTTGGCTGATCAATTAGAACTCACTTGTTGGCTGATCTATTAGAACTCACTTGTTGGCTGATCTATTAGAACTCACTGGTTGGCTGATCTATTAGAACTCACTGGTTGGCTGATCTATTAGAACTCACTGGTTCGCTGATCTATTAGAACTCACTGGTTGGATCTTCTATTAGAACACACCGGTTGGCTGATATATTAGAACTCACTGGTTCGCTGATCAATTAGAACACACTGGTTGGATCTTCTATTCGAACACACTGGTTGGCTGATCTATTAGAACTCACTGGTTGGCTGATCAATTAGAACTCACTTGTTGGCTGATCTATTAGAACTCACTTGTTGGCTGATCTATTAGAACTCACTGGTTGGCTGATCTATTAGAACTCACTGGTTGGCTGATCTATTAGAACTCACTGGTTCGCTGATCTATTAGAACTCACTGGTTGGATCTTCTATTAGAACACACCGGTTGGCTGATATATTAGAACTCACTGGTTCGCTGATCAATTAGAACACACTGGTTGGATCTTCTATTCGAACACACTGGTTGGCTGATCTATTATAACTCACTGGTTGGCCGATCTATTAGAACTCACTGGTTGGCTGATCTATTAGAACTCACTGGTTGGCTGATCTATTAGAACTCACTGGTTGGCTGATCTATTAGAACTCACTGGTTGGCTAATCTATTAGAACTGATTGGTTGGCTGATCTATTAGAACTCACTGGTTGGCTGATCTATTAGAACACACTGGTTGTCTGATCTATTAGAACTCACTGGTTGGCTGATCTATTAGAACACACTGGTTGGATCTTCTATTAGAACTCACTGGTTGGCTGATCTATTAGAACGCACTGGTGGGCTGTTCTATTAGAACTCACTGGTTTGATCTTCTATTAGAACACATTGGTTGGCTGATCAATTAGAACTCACATGTTTGATCTTCTATTAGAACACACTGGTTGGCTGATATATGAGAACTCACTGGTTGGCTGATCAATTAGAACTCACTGGTTGGATCTTCTATTAGAACACACTGGTTGGCTGATCTATTAGAACTCACTGGTTGGCTGATCTATTAGAACACACTGGTTGGCTGATCTATTAGAACTCACTGTTTGGCTGATCTATTAGAACACACTGGTTGGCTGATCTATTAGAACTCACTGGTTGGCTGATCTATTAGAACACACTGGTTGGCTGATCTATTAGAACTCACTGGTTGGCTGATCTATTAGAACTCACTGGTTTGCTGATCTATTAGAATTCACTGGTTGGCTGATCTATTAGAACACACTGGTTGGCTGATCTATTAGAACTCACTGGTTTGATGATCAATTAGAACACACTGGTTGGATATGCTATTAGAACACACTGGTTGGCTGATCTATTAGAACTCACTGGTTGGCTGATCTATTAGAACTAATCTGGTTGGCTGATCTATTAGAACTCACTGGTTGGCTGATCTATTAGAACTCACTGGTTGGCTGATCTATTAGAACTCACTGGTTGGCTGATCTATTAGAACTCACTGGTTGGCTGATCAATTAGAACTCACTGGTTGGATCTTCTATTAGATCACACTGGTTGGCTCATATATTAGAACACACTGGTTGGCTGACCTATTAGAACTCACTGGTTGGCTGATCTATTAGAACACACTGGTTGGCTGATCAATTAGAACTCACTTGTTGGCTGATCTATTAGAACTCACTGGTTGGCTGACCTATTAGAACTCACTGCTTGGCTGATCTATTAGAACTCACTGGTTGGCTGATCTATTAGAACTCACTGGTTGGCTGATCTATTAGAACTCACTGGTTGGCTGATCAATTAGAACTCACTTGTTGGCTGATCTATTAGAACTCACTGGTTGGCTGACCTATTAGAACTCACTGGTTGGCTGATCTATTAGAACTCACTGGTTGGCTGATCAATTAGAACTCACTTGTTGGCTGATCTATTAGAACTCACTTGTTGGCTGATCTATTAGAACTCACTGGTTGGCTGATCTATTAGAACTCACTGGTTGGCTGATCTATTAGAACTCACTGGTTCGCTGATCTATTAGAACTCACTGGTTGGATCTTCTATTAGAACACACCGGTTGGCTGATATATTAGAACTCACTGGTTCGCTGATCAATTAGAACACACTGGTTGGATCTTCTATTCGAACACACTGGTTGGCTGATCTATTAGAACTCACTGGTTGGCTGATCAATTAGAACTCACTTGTTGGCTGATCTATTAGAACTCACTTGTTGGCTGATCTATTAGAACTCACTGGTTGGCTGATCTATTAGAACTCACTGGTTGGCTGATCTATTAGAACTCACTGGTTCGCTGATCTATTAGAACTCACTGGTTGGATCTTCTATTAGAACACACCGGTTGGCTGATATATTAGAACTCACTGGTTCGCTGATCAATTAGAACACACTGGTTGGATCTTCTATTCGAACACACTGGTTGGCTGATCTATTATAACTCACTGGTTGGCCGATCTATTAGAACTCACTGGTTGGCTGATCTATTAGAACTCACTGGTTGGCTGATCTATTAGAACTCACTGGTTGGCTGATCTATTAGAACTCACTGGTTGGCTAATCTATTAGAACTGATTGGTTGGCTGATCTATTAGAACTCACTGGTTGGCTGATCTATTAGAACACACTGGTTGTCTGATCTATTAGAACTCACTGGTTGGCTGATCTATTAGAACACACTGGTTGGATCTTCTATTAGAACTCACTGGTTGGCTGATCTATTAGAACGCACTGGTGGGCTGTTCTATTAGAACTCACTGGTTTGATCTTCTATTAGAACACATTGGTTGGCTGATCAATTAGAACTCACATGTTTGATCTTCTATTAGAACACACTGGTTGGCTGATATATGAGAACTCACTGGTTGGCTGATCAATTAGAACTCACTGGTTGGATCTTCTATTAGAACACACTGGTTGGCTGATCTATTAGAACTCACTGGTTGGCTGATCTATTAGAACACACTGGTTGGCTGATCTATTAGAACTCACTGTTTGGCTGATCTATTAGAACACACTGGTTGGCTGATCTATTAGAACTCACTGGTTGGCTGATCTATTAGAACACACTGGTTGGCTGATCTATTAGAACTCACTGGTTGGCTGATCTATTAGAACTCACTGGTTTGCTGATCTATTAGAATTCACTGGTTGGCTGATCTATTAGAACACACTGGTTGGCTGATCTATTAGAACTCACTGTTTGGCTGATCTATTAGAACACACTGGTTCGCTGATCTATTAGAACTCACTGGTTGGCTGATCTATTAGAACTCACTGGTTTGCTGATCTATTAGAACTCACTGGTTTGATGATCAATTAGAACACACTGGTTGGATATTCTATTAGAACACACTGGTTGGCTGATCTATTAGAACTCACTGGTTGGCTGATCTATTAGAACTAATCTGGTTGGCTGATCTATTAGAACTCACTGGTTGGCTGATCTATTAGAACTCACTGGTTGGCTGATCTATTAGAACTCACTGGTTGGATCTTCTATAAGAACACACTGGTTGGCTAATCAATTAGAACTCACTGGTTGGATCTTCTATTAGATCACACTGGTTGGCTCATATATTAGAACACACTGGTTGGCTGACCTATTAGAACACACTGGTTGGCTGATCTATTAGAACACACTGGTTGGCTGATCAATTAGAACTCACTTGTTGGCTGATCTATTAGAACTCACTGGTTGGCAGATCTATTAGAACTCACTGGTTTGCTGATCTATTAGAACTCACTGGTTGGCTGATCAATTAGAACTCACTTGTTGGCTGATCTATTAGAACTCACTGGTTGGCTGACCTATTAGAACTCACTGGTTGGCTGATCTATTAGAACTCACTGGTTGGCTGATCAATTAGAACTCACTTGTTGGCTGATCTATTAGAACTCACTTGTTGGCTGATCTATTAGAACTCACTGGTTGGCTGATCTATTAGAACTCACTGGTTGGCTGATCTATTAGAACATACTGGTTCGCTGATCTATTAGAACTCACTGGTTGGATCTTCTATTAGAACACACCGGTTGGCTGATATATTAGAACTCACTGGTTCGCTGATCTATTAGAACACACTGGTTGGATGATCTATTTGAACTCTCTGGTTGGCTGACCTATTAGAACTCACTGGTTGGCTGATCTATTAGAACACACTGGTTGGCTGATCTATTAGAACTCACTGATTGGCTGATCTATTAGAACTCACTGGTTGGCTGATCTATTAGAACTCACCTGTTGGCTGATCTATTAGAACACACTGGTTGGCTGATCTATTAGAACTCACTGGTTGGCTGATCTATTAGAACACACTGGTTGGATGATCTATTTGAACTCACTGGTTGGCTGATCTATTAGAACACACTGGTTGGCTGATCTATTAGAATGCACTGGTTGGCTGATCTATTAGAACTCACTGGTTGGCTGAACTATTAGAACTCACTGGTTGGCTGATCTATTAGAACACACTGGTTGGCTGATCAATTAAAACTCACTTGTTGGCTGAACTATTAGAACTCACTGGTTGGCTGATCTATTAGAACACACTGGTTGGCTGATCAATTAAAACTCACTTGTTGGATCTTCTATTAGAACTCACTGGTTGGCTGATCTATTAGAACTCGCTGGTTGGCTGATCTATTAGAACTCACTGGTTGGCTGATCTATTAGAACACACTGGTTGGATATTCTATTCGAACACACTGGTTGGCTGATCTATTAGAACTCACTGGTTGGATCTTCTATTAGAACTCACTGGTTGGCTGATCAATTAGAACACACTGGTTGGATATTCTATTCGAACACACTGGTTGACTGATCTATTAGAACACACTGGTGGGCTGTTCTATTAGAACACACTGGTTGGCTGATCTATTAGAACTCGCTGGTTGGCTGATCTATTAGAACTCACTGGTTGGCTGATCTATTAGAACACACTGGTTGGATATTCTATTCGAACACACTGGTTGGCTGATCAATTAGAACTCACTGGTTGGATCTTCTATTAGAACACACTGGTCGGCTGATCTATTAGAACTCACTGGTTGGCTGATCTATTAGAACACACTGGTTGGCTGATCTATTAGAACTCACTGTTTGGCTGATCTATTAGAACTCACTGGTTGGCTGATCTATTAGACCACGCTGGTTGGCTGATCTATTAGAACTCACTGGTTGGCTGATCTATTAGAACACACCGGTTGGCTGACCTATTAGAACACACTGGTTGGCTGATCTATTAGAACACATTGGTTGGCTGATCTATTACAGCACACTGGTTGGATCTTCTATTAGAACACACTGGTTGGCTGATCTATTAGAACACACTGGTTGGCTGATCTATTATAACTCACTGGTTGGCCGATCTATTAGAACTCACTGGTTGGCTGATCTATTAGAACTCACTGGTTGGCTGATCTATTAGAACTCACTGGTTGGCTGATCTATTAGAACTCACTGGTTGGCTAATCTATTAGAACTGATTGGTTGGCTGATCTATTAGAAGTCACTGGTTGGCTGATCTATTAGAACACACTGGTTGTCTGATCTATTAGAACTCACTGGTTGGCTGATCTATTAGAACACACTGGTTGGATCTTCTATTAGAACTCACTGGTTGGCTGATCTATTAGAACACACTGGTGGGCTGTTCTATTAGAACTCACTGGTTTGATCTTCTATTAGAACACATTGGTTGGCTGATCAATTAGAACTCACATGTTTGATCTTCTATTAGAACACACTGGTTGGCTGATCTATTAGAACTCACTGTTTGGCTGATCTATTAGAACACACTGGTTGGCTGATCTATTAGAATTCACTGGTTGGCTGATCTATTAGAACACACTGGTTGGCTGATCTATTAGAACTCACTGTTTGGCTGATCTATTAGAACACACTGGTTCGCTGATCTATTAGAACTCACTGGTTGGCTGATCTATTAGTACTCACTGGTTTGCTGATCTATTAGAACTCACTGGTTGGCTGATCTATTAGAACACACTGGTTGGCTGATCTATTAGAACTCACTGGTTGGCTGATCTATTAGAACTCACTGGTTGGATCTTCTATAAGAACACACTGGTTGGCTAATCAATTAGAACTCACTGGTTGGATCTTCTATTAGATCACACTGGTTGGCTCATATATTAGAACACACTGGTTGGCTGACCTATTAGAACACACTGGTTGGCTGATCTATTAGAACACACTGGTTGGCTGATCAATTAGAACTCACTTGTTGGCTGATCTATTAGAACTCACTGGTTGGCTGACCTATTAGAACTCACTGGTTGGCTGATCTATTAGAACTCACTGGTTGGCTGATCTATTAGAACTCACTGGTTGGCTGATCTATTAGAACTCACTGGTTGGCTGATCAATTAGAACTCACTTGTTGGCTGATCTATTAGAACTCACTGGTTGGCTGACCTATTAGAACTCACTGGTTGGCTGATCTATTAGAACTCACTGGTTGGCTGATCAATTAGAACTCACTTGTTGGCTGATCTATTAGAACTCACTTGTTGGCTGATCTATTAGAACTCACTGGTTGGCTGATCTATTAGAACTCACTGGTTGGCTGATCTATTAGAACTCACTGGTTCGCTGATCTATTAGAACTCACTGGTTGGCTGATCTATTAGAACTAATCTGGTTGGCTGATCTATTAGAACTCACTGGTTGGCTGATCTATTAGAACTCACTGGTTGGCTGATCTATTAGAACTCACTGGTTGGATCTTCTATAAGAACACACTGGTTGGCTAATCAATTAGAACTCACTGGTTGGATCTTCTATTAGATCACACTGGTTGGCTCATATATTAGAACACACTGGTTGGCTGACCTATTAGAACACACTGGTTGGCTGATCTATTAGAACACACTGGTTGGCTGATCAATTAGAACTCACTTGTTGGCTGATCTATTAGAACTCACTGGTTGGCTGACCTATTAGAACTCACTGCTTGGCTGATCTATTAGAACTCACTGGTTGGCTGATCTATTAGAACTCACTGGTTGGCTGATCTATTAGAACTCACTGGTTGGCTGATCAATTAGAACTCACTTGTTGGCTGATCTATTAGAACTCACTGGTTGGCTGATCTATTAGAACTCACTGGTTTGCTGATCTATTAGAACTCACTGGTTGGCTGATCTATTAGAACACACTGGTTGGCTGATCTATTAGAACTCACTGGTTTGATGATCAATTAGAACACACTGGTTGGATATTCTATTAGAACACACTGGTTGGCTGATCTATTAGAACTCACTGGTTGGCTGATCTATTAGAACTAATCTGGTTGGCTGATCTATTAGAACTCACTGGTTGGCTGATCTATTAGAACTCACTGGTTGGATCTTCTATTAGATCACACTGGTTGGCTCATATATTAGAACACACTGGTTGGCTGACCTATTAGAACACACTGGTTGGCTGATCTATTAGAACACACTGGTTGGCTGATCAATTAGGACTCACTGGTTGGCTGACCTATTAGAACTCACTTGTTGGCTGATCTATTAGAACTCACTGGTTGGCTGACCTATTAGAACTCACTGCTTGGCTGATCTATTAGAACTCACTGGTTGGCTGATCTATTAGAACTCACTGGTTGGCTGATCTATTAGAACTCACTGGTTGGCTGATCAATTAGAACTCACTTGTTGGCTGATCTATTAGAACTCACTGGTTGGCTGACCTATTAGAACTCACTGGTTGGCTGATCTATTAGAACTCACTGGTTGGCTGATCAATTAGAATTCACTTGTTGGCTGATCTATTAGAACTCACTGGTTGGCTGACCTATTAGAACTCACTGGTTGGCTGATCTATTAGAACTAATCTGGTTGGCTGATCTATTAGAACTCACTGGTTGGCTGATCTATTAGAACTCACTGGTTGGCTGGCTGATCTATTAGAACTCACTGGTTGGATCTTCTATAAGAACACACTGGTTGGCTAATCAATTAGAACTCACTGGTTGGATCTTCTATTAGATCACACTGGTTGGCTCATATATTAGAACACACTGGTTGGCTGACCTATTAGAACACACTGGTTGGCTGATATATTAGAACACACTGGTTGGCTGATCAATTAGAACTCACTGGTTGGCTGACCTATTAGAACTCACTTGTTGGCTGATCTATTAGAACTCACTGGTTGGCTGACCTATTAGAACTCACTGCTTGGCTGATCTATTAGAACTCACTGGTTGGCTGATCTATTAGAACTCACTGGTTGGCTGATCTATTAGAACTCACTGGTTGGCTGATCAATTAGAACTCACTTGTTGGCTGATCTATTAGAACTCACTGGTTGGCTGACCTATTAGAACTCACTGGTTGGCTGATCTATTAGAACTCACTGGTTGGCTGATCAATTAGAACTCACTTGTTGGCTGATCTATTAGAACTCACTTGTTGGCTGATCTATTAGAACTCACTGGTTGGCTGATCTATTAGAACTCACTGGTTGGCTGATCTATTAGAACTCACTGGTTCGCTGATCTATTAGAACTCACTGGTTGGATCTTCTATTAGAACACACCGGTTGGCTGATATATTAGAACTCACTGGTTCGCTGATCTATTAGAACACACTGGTTGGATGATCTATTTGAACTCTCTGGTTGGCTGACCTATTAGAACTCACTGGTTGGCTGATCTATTAGAACACACTGGTTGGCTGATCTATTAGAACTCACTGATTGGCTGATCTATTAGAACTCACTGGTTGGCTGATCTATTAGAACTCACTGGTTGGCTGACCTATTAGAACTCACTGGTTGGCTGATCTATTAGAACACTCTGGTTGGCTGATCTATTAGAAAACATTGGTTGGCTGATCTATTAGAACACACTGGTTGGATCTTCTATTAGAACACACTGGTTGGCTCATCAATTAGAACTCACTGGTTGGATCTTCTATTAGAACACACTGGTTGGCTGATATATTAGAACACACTGGTTGGCTGATCAATTAGAACTCACTTGTTGGATCTTCTATAAGAACACACTGGTTGGCCGATCTATTATAACTCACTGGTTGGCCGATCTATTAGAACTCACTGGTTGGCTGATCTATTAGAACTCACTGGTTGGCTGATCTATTAGAACTCACTGGTTGGCTGATCTATTAGAACTCACTGGTTGGCTGATCTATTAGAACTCACTGGTTGGCTGATCTATTAGAACTCACTGGTTGGCTGATCTATTAGAACTCACTGGTTGGCTGATCTATTAGAACTCACTGGTTGGCTGATCTATTAGAACACACTGGTTGGCTGATCTATTAGAACTCACTGGTTGGCTGATATATTAGAACACACTGGTTGGCTGATCTATTAGAACTCACTGTTTGGCTGATCTATTAGAACTCACTGGTTGGGTCTTCTATTAGAACACACTGGTTGGCTGATCTATTAGAACTCACTGGTTGGCTGATCTATTAGAACACACTGGTTGGCTGATCTATTAGAACTCACTGTTTGGCTGATCTATTAGAACACACTGGTTGGCTGATCTATTAGAACTCACTGGTTGGCTGATCTATTAGAACACACTGGTTGGCTGATCTATTAGAACTCACTGGTTGGCTGATCTATTAGAACACACCGGTCGGCTGATCTATTAGAACACACTGGTTGGCTGATCTATTAGAACACATTGGTTGGCTTCTCTATTAGAACACACTGGTTGGATCTTCTATTAGAACACACCGGTTGGCTGATCAATTAGAACTCACTTGTTGGATCTTCTATTAGAACACACTGGTTGGCTGATCGACTAGAACTCACTGGTTGGCTGATCTATTAGAACTCACTGGTTGGATCTTCTATTAGAACACACCAGTTGGCTGATATATTAGAACTCACTGGTTCGCTGATCTATTAGAACACACTGGTTGGCTGATCTATTAGAACACACTGGTTGGCTGATCTATTAGAACTCACTGGTTGGCTGATCTATTAGAACTCACTGGTTGGATCTTCTATTAGAACTCACTGGTTGGCTGATCTATTAGAACTCACTGGTTGGCTGATCAATTAGAACTCACTGGTTGGCTGATCTATTAGAACACACTGGTGGGCTGATATATTAGAACTCGCTGGTTGGCTGATCTATTAGAACTCACTGGTTGGCTGATCTATTAGAACACACTGGTTGGATCTTCTATTCGAACACACTGGTTGGCTGATCTATTAGAACTCTCTGGTTGGATCTTCTATTAGAACTCACTGGTTTGCTGATCTATTAGAACACATTGGTTGGCTGATCTATTAGACCTCACTGGTTGGCTGATCTATTAGAACACACTGGTTAGCTGATCAATTAGAACTCACTGGTTGGCTGATATATTATAACACACTGGTTGGCTGATCTATTAGAACTCACTGGTTGGCTGATCTATTAGAACTCACTGGTTGGCTGATCTATTAGAACTCACTGGTTGGTTCATCTATTAGAGCACACTGGTTGGCTGATCTATTAGAACACACTGGTTGGCTGATCTATTAGAACTCACTGGTTGACTGATCTATTAGAACTCACTGGTTGGCTGATCTATTAGAACTCACTGGTTGGCTGATCTATTAGAAATCACTGGTTGGCTGATCTATTAGAACTCACTGGTTGGATCTTCTATTAGAACTCACTGGTTGGCTGATCTATTAGAACACACTGGTTAGCTGATCAATTAGAACTCACTGGTTGGCTGATCTATTAGAACTCACTGGTTGGCTGATCTATTAGAACTCACTGGTTGGATGATCTATTAGAACTCACTGGTGGACTTTTCTATTAGAACTCACTGGTTGGCTGGTCACTACAGTCTACAGTCTCTGTCATCGCCTACAAAGGGTATATAACAAAGTATTGAGATAATCTTTTGTTATTGACCAAATACTTATTTTCCACAATAATTTGCAAATAAATTCATAAAAAATCCTACAATGTGATTTTCTGGATTTTTTTCTCATTTTGTCTGTCATAGTTGAAGTGTACCTATGATGAAAATTACAGGCCTCTCTCATCTTTTTTAAGTGGGAGAACTTGCACAATTGGTGGCTGACTAAGTACTTTTTGCCCCACTGTATATATATATTTTAATTTTTTATACCTTTATTTAACGAGGCAAGTCAGTTAAGAACACATTCTTATTTTCAATGACGGCCAAGGAACTGTGGGTTAACTGCCTTGTTCAGGGGCAGAACGACAGATTTTCACCTTGTCAGCTCAGGGGTTCCAATCTTGCAACTGCACAGTTAACTAGTCCAACGCTCTAACCACCTGATTACATTGCACTCCACGAGTAGCCTGCCTGTTACGCGAACGCAGTGGAAGCCAAGGTAAATTGCTAGCTAGCATTAAACTTATCTTATAAAAAACAATCAATCATAATCACTAGTTATCACTACTAATCCAGTTTAGCAGGTAATATTAACCAGGTGAAATTGTGTCATTTCTCCTGTGTTCATTGCACGCAGAGTCAGGGTATATGCAACAGTTTGGGCAGCCTGGCTCATTGCGAACTAATTTGCCAGAATTTTACGTAATTATGACATAACATTGAAGGTTGTGCAATGTAACAATAATATTTAGACTTATGGATGCCACCCGTTAGATAAAATACAGAACGGTTCCGTATTTCACTGAAATAATAAATGTTTTGTTTTCGAAATGATAGTTTCCGGATTCGATCATATTAACGACCAAAGGATCGTATTTCTGTGCGTTATTATGTTATAATTAAGTCTGATTTGATAGAGCAGTCTGACTGAGCAGCAGCAGGCCTGTAATCATTCATTCAAACAGCACTTTGGTGCGTTTTGCCAGCAGCTCTTCGCAAGCACAGCGCTGTTTATGACTTCAAGCCTATCAGCCTAATGGCTGGTGTAACCAATGTGAAATGGCTAGCTAGTTAGCTGAGTGTGCGCTAATACTGTTTCAAACGTCACTCGCTTTTAGATTTGGAGTAGTTATTCCCCTTGCGCTGCAAGGGCCGCGGCTTTGTGGAGCGATGGGTAACGCTGCTTCGAGTGTGGCTGTTGTCGATGTGTTCCTGGTTTGAGCCCAGGTAGGGGCGAGGAGAGAGACGGAAGCTATACTGTTACACTGGCAATACTAGAGTGCGTATAAGAACATCCAATAGTCAAAGGTACATGAAATAAAAATGGTATAGAGAGAAATAGTCCTATAAATACTATATTAACTGCAACCTAAAACTTCTTACCTGGGAATATTGAAGTCTCATGTTAAAAGGAACCACCAACTTTCATATGTTCTCATGTTCTGAGCAAGGAACCTAAACGTTAGCTTTTTACATGGCACATATTTTACATGGCACATATGACTTTCTTCTCCA
>NW_024607910.1:0-41815 GCF_018296145.1 Oncorhynchus tshawytscha
CAATTGTACTTCGTTTCAGTTACGTATTGCTTACTGGATGTGGAAGCTTAGTGGTTTGAGTGACACAGTTTGATCAGTCTCATTTCAACACAGTCACTTCCCCATAGCAACCGTGGAGCTGCCGGATCAATGTCCATACTGCAACGTACTGCACCTGTCGTTAGAGTCAGTGACATTTGACTGTATTGTTTGTCAGGGCAGAGGACCAACAGCAGAATAATTCACTTCTCTCCAGGGAGAGTTATAATGTCTGATGTCATGTGATAACCTGATGTCTGATACAGTCTGATGTTACAGGTGTCGGTTCTTCACTTGGAGGGAAGTTCCAACCTGATGACATCATCATAGAAACAGGAAGCATATCTGAAAGGAAACAACTTCCTAACTGAGGTTTGAGACAGTGAGACAGGAACCACAGAAAGCGGATCTAAAGGTACTTTTAAATGTCATCTGGGACTCTCTTTAAGTCTGACAGCGGTCCAGAATAAAGCTGAGAGACTTGGACATCTGGTGTAATCTGGTGTAAACACACTCATTAAACCCATTCACGCCCCTTACTAAACCCATTCACATCCTCATTTAACCCATTCACATCCTCATTAAACCCATTCACGTCCCTATTTAACCCATTCATGTCCTCATTTAACCCATTCACGCCCTCATTTAACCCATTCACATCCTCATTTAACCCATTCACATCCTTCATTAAACCCATTCACGCCCTCATTTAACCCATTCACATCCTCATTTAACCCATTCACCGTCCTCATTTAACCCATTCACATCCTCATTAAAAACCTCATTAACCACATCCTCATTTAACCCATTCACATCCTCATTTAACCCATTCACATCCTCATTAAGCCCATTCACATCCTCATTTAACCCATTCACACACTTTAAACCCATTCACATCCTCATTAAACCCACATCCTCATTTAAAACCTCATTTAACCCATTCGTCCTCATTTGCCCATTCACATCCTCATTTAACCCATTCAACCTCATTCATTCGTCCTCATTTTAAAACCATTTAACCCATTCACATCCTCATTTTTCACATCCTCATTAAACCCATTCCCATCCTCATTTAAAACCTCATTTAACCCATTCACATCCTCATTTATTCACATCCTCATTAAACCCATTCACGTCCTCATTAAACCCATTTTAACTCATTAAACCCATTCACATCCCTCATTTAACCCATTCAACCTAACCCATTCACGTCCTCATTTAACCCATTCACGTCCTCATTTAACCCATTCACATCCTCATTTAACCCATTCACATCCTCATTAAACCCATTCACATCCTCATTAAACCCCATTCACATCTCATTTAACCTATTCATCCTCATTAAACCCATTCACGTCCTCATTTAACCCATTCACGTCCTCATTTAACCTATTCACATCCTCATTTAACCCATTCACATCCCTCATTTTTAACCTCATTAAGCCACATTCCGTCCTCATTTAACCCATTCACGTCCTCATTTAACATTCACATCCTCCATTTAACCCATTCACATTTAACCCATTCACATCCTCATTTAACCCATTCACATTCATTTAACCCATTCACATCCTCATTTAACCCATTAACCTCATTAAACCCACATCCTCATTAAACCCAAATCCTCATTAAACCCATTCATCCTCATTTAACCCTCATCCTCAAAACCCATTCACGTCCTCATCGTCCTCATTTAACCCCATTCACGTCCTCATTTAACCTATTCACGTCCTCATTTAACCCATTCACGTCCTCATTTAACCCATTCACGTCCTCATTTAACCCATTCACATCCTCATTAAACCCATTCACATCCTCATTAAACCCATTCACGTCCTCATCGTCCTCATTTAACCCATTCACGTCCTCATTTAACCCATTCACATCCTCATTTAACCCATTCACATCCTCATTAAACCCATTCACATCCTCATTAAACCCATTCACGTCCTCATCGTCCTCATTTAACCCATTCACGTCCTCATTTAACCCATTCACGTCCTCATTTAACCTATTCACGTCCTCATTTAACCCATTCACGTCCTCATTTAACCTATTCACGTCCTCATCATCCTCATTTAACCCATTCACGTCCTCATTTAACCCATTCACGCCCACAATTAACCCATTCACGTCCACATTTTCAGTTAGCTGTCCTATCACCAGCAGCCATTTTCAGTTAGCTGTCCTATCACCAGCAGCCATTTTCAGTTAGCTGTCCTATCACCAGCAGCCATTTTCAGTTAGCTGTCCTATCACCAGCAGCCATTTTCAGTTAGCTGTCCTATCACCAGCAGCCATTTTCAGTTAGCTGTCCTATCACCAGCAGCCATTTTCAGTTAGCTGTCCTATCACCACCTCACTGGCCAGTGATGAATGAGTGAATGAGTACGTGTGAATGATGTTGTGAAAGGATGAAGGAAGGTAGCAGGATGTCCAGCATGTCAGCAGCCCAGTTCTAGCAGCTGATAGGAGAAGGGAGGGGAGGAGGGGAGGGAGGAGGGGAGAGAGGCAGTGAGGGAGGATGCAGCTGATAGGAGAAGGGAGGGAGGAGGGGAAGGGGAGGGAGGGGGCAGTGAGGAGGATGCAGCTGATAGGAGAAGGGAGGGAGGAGGGGAAGGGGAGGGAAGGGAACAGCAGTGAGGAGGATGCAGCTGATGGGAAGGGAGGGAGGAGGAAGGGAGGGAAAGACAGTGAGAGGATGCAGCTGATAGGAGAAGGGAGGGAGGAGGAGGGGAAGGGGAGGGAGGGAGGGGGGGCAAAAGGAGGATGCAGCTGATAGGGAGAAGGGAGGGAGGAGGGAGAGAGGAGGAAGGGGGAGAGGGGCAGTGAGGGGAGGGATGTAGGGCTGGAGGGGGAGGAGGGAAGGGGAAGAGGAGGAAGGGGAGGAGAGGAGAGGCAGTGAGGAGGATGCAGCTGATAGGAAGGGAGGGAGGAGGGAAGAGAGGAAGGGGAGAGAGGGGAGGCAGTGAGGAGGATGCAGCTGATAGGAGAAGGGAGGGGAGGAGGAGGAGAGGGGAGGAAAGGGGAGGGAGGGGAGCAGGGGAAGAGGGAGGAGGGAGGGCTGAGAGGGGAGGGCTGGGGGAGGGAGGGAGGAAAGAGAGGAAGGGGAGAGAGAGAGAGGCAGTGAGGAAGATGTAGGGCTGGAGGAGGAAGAGAGGGAAGGGAGGGGAGGAGGGAGGATGTAGGGCTGGAAGGGAGAGGAAGGGGAGAGAGAGAGGCAGTGAGGAGGATGTAAGGGCTGGAGGAGGGGAGGGGAGGGAAGGATGTAGGGATGGAAGGGAGAGAGGAGAGACAGTGAGGGAGGATGTAGGGCTGGAGGAGGGGAGGGAGGAAGGGGAGAGGCAGTGAGGGGAGGATGTAAGGGCTGGAGGGGGGGGGAGGGGAAGAGAGGAAGGGGAGGGAGGCAGTGAGGAGGATGCAGTGGAGGAGGGAGGAGGGAGAGAGAGGCTGGAAGGCTGGAGGGAGGGAGGAGGAAAGAGAGGAAGGGGAGGAGCAGTGAGGAAGATGAGGGGCTGAGTGAGGGAGGATGAATCCTCTCCCAAGGGCTGGAAGGCTCGGGGAGGAGGAGACTCTGGAAACCTCCTGAGAAAGGAAGGGGAGAGAGAGAAGGAGGGAGGAAACATTCAGAGGAGGAGGAGTTGAAACATTCAGAGAGAGGAGGAAGGAAGGGTTAACAGAAACATTCAGAGAGAGAGAGAGGAGGAAGAGGAAGAGCAGAAACATTCAGAGAGGGAGGATGTGAAGGGCTGGGGAGGGGAGGGAGGAGGACAAGAGAGGAGAGGGGAGAGGAAGAGAAACATTCAGAGGCAGTGAGGGAAGATGAGGGAGCTGAGATGAAGTGTTGTCTAACCTGAGAGCAGGTTACGGAAGAAGGAAGCTCCTCTCCAGCTTGTCAATAGGGAGGTAGGGAAGAGCCTCCGAGGAAGAGTCAAGAGGAAGTCAGATGAACTCTGGTCATACACCACCACCTCCTGACCGCCAAGGGAGAGAGAGAGAGGAGGAAGATGAAGAGTTGCAGAAGCTCCAACTAGGAGAAAAAGAAGAGAGGAAGAAGAAGGTTAACAGAAACATTCAGAGAAGAGAGAGGAGGAAGATGAAGAGTTAACAGAAACATTCAGGAGAGAGAGAGGAGGAAGATGAAGAGTTAACAGAAACATTCAGAGAGAAGGAGGAAGATGAAGAGTTAACAGAAACATTCAGAGAGAGAGAGAGGAAGAGGAAGAGTTAGCAAGAAACATTCCAGGGAGAGAGGAGAGGAAGAGGAAGAGTTAACAGAAACATTCCAGAGAGAGATGAGAGGAAGATGCAGAAACATTCAGAGAGAGGAGGAAGATGAAGAGTTAACAGAAACATTCAGAGAGGAGAGGAAGGAGGAAGATGAAGAGTTAACAGAAACATTCAGAGAGGAGGAAGATGAAGGGTTAACAGAAACATTCAGAGAGAGAGGAGGAAGATGAAGAGTTAACAGAAACATTCAGGGAGAGAGAGGAGGAAGATGGAGAAACATTCAGGAGAGAGGAGGAAGATGAAGAGTTAACAGAAACATTCAGGAGAGAGAGGAAGATGAAGAGTTAACAGAAACATTCAGGGAGAGAGAGGGAGGAGAAGATGAAGAGAGAAACATTCCAGGAGAGGAGGAAGATGAAGAGTTAACAGAAACATTCAGGGAGAGAGAGGAGGAAGATGAAGAGTTAACAGAAACATTCAGAGAGGAGGAGAGGAAGATGAAGAGTTAACAGAAACATTCAGAGAGAGAGAGAGGAAGAGGAAGAGTTAACAGAAACATTCAGGGGAGAGAGGGGGAGGAAGATGAAGAGAGAAACATTCAGAGAGGAGGAAGATGAAGAGTTAACAGAAACATTCAGAGAGGAGGAAGATGAAGAGTTAACAGAAACATTCAGAGAGAGAGGAGGAAGGGTTAACAGAAACATTCAGAGAGGAGGAAGATGAAGAGTTAACAGAAACATTCAGAGAGGAGGAAGATGAAGGGTTAACAGAAACATTCAGAGAGGAGGAAGAGGAAGAGTTAACAGAAACATTCAGGGAGAGAGGAGGAAGATGAAGAGTTAACAGAAACATTCAGGAGAGGAGGAGGAAGATGAAGAGTTAACAGAAACATTCAGAGAGGAGGAAGATGAAGAGTTAACAGAAACATTCAGAGAGAGAGGAGGAAGATGAAGAGTTAACAGAAACATTCAGAGAGAGAGGAGGAAGATGAAGAGTTAACAGAAACATTCAGGGAGAGAGAGGAGGAAGAGTTAACAGAAACATTCAGGGAGAGAGGAGGAAGAGTTACTCAAACAGTCTTGTAATCTAAAACAAACAAACACACACTCACAATCAGCAATCATTGATTATGTATTGCTGGTCTAAATATTTTAGTGATCAGACAATCACAAAGTCAACACTCAGACCACTGGCTGCCCGGCAACACAATCCCAAAGCAGAACCTGTCATTCTCCCTCTGAAACACAACATCATGAATAAACAGAACCTGTCATGTCTCTCTGAACCAGGAGGAGCTGTCATTCTCCCTCTGAAACACAACATCATGAATAAACAGAACCTGTCATGTCTCTCTGAACCAGGAGGAGCTGTCATTCTCCCTCTGAAACATCATGAATAAACAGAAACATCATCATGAATAAACAGAACCTGTCATGTCTCTCTGAACCAGAAGGAGCTGTCATTTTGGTATAACTAGTTGAGACGTTTTACCAGTCAGGTTGATATGTCATGAACCTGTCAGGTTGATATGTCATGTAACCAGATATCAGGTTGATATGTCATGTCATTTTGATATGGCCTGTACCAGTCAGGTTGATATGTCGTTGTACCAGTCAGGTTGATATGTCATGTACCAGTCAGGTTGATATGTCATGTACCAGTCAGGTTGATATGTCATGTACCAGTCAGGTTAATATGTCAGGTTGATATGGTCATGTACCAGTCAGGGTTGATATGTCCTGTACCAGTCAGGTTGATATGTCATGTACCAGTCAGGTCAATATGTCATGTACCAGTCAGGTTGACATGGCCTGTACCAGTCAGGTTGATATGTCCTGTACCAGTCAGGTTGATATGTCCTGCACCAGTCAGGTTGATATGTCATGTACCAGTCAGGTTGATATGGCATGTACCAGCCAGGTTGATATGTCCTGTACCAGTCAGGTTGATATGTCATGTACCAGTCAGGTTAATATGTCAGGTTGATATGTCATGTACCAGTCAGGTTGATATGTCAGGTTGATATGTCATATACCAGTCAGGTCGATATGTCATGTACCAGTCAGGTTGATATGTCATGTACCAGTCAGGTTGATGTGTCCTGTACCAGTCAGGTTGATGTGTCATGTACCAGTCAGGTTGATATGTCATGTACCAGTCAGGTTGATATGTCATGTACCAGTCAGGTTGATATGTCAGGTTGATCCATGTACCAGTCAGGTTGACATGTCAGGTTGATATGTCATGTACCAGTCAGGTTGATATTCCATGTACCAGTCAGGTTGATATGTCATGTACCAGTCAGGTCAATGTCAGGTTGCTATGTAATGTACCAGTCAGGTTGATATGTCATGTACCAGTCAGGTTGATATTCCATGTACCAGTCAGGTTGATATGTCATGTACCAGTCAGGTCAATGTCAGGTTGCTATGTAATGTCAGGTTGATATGTCATGTACCAGTCAGGTTGATTCCATGTACCAGTCAGGTTGATATGTCATGTACCAGTCAGGTCAATGTCAGGTTGCTATGTAATGTACCAGTCGGATTGATATGTCATGTACCAGGCAGGTTGATATGTCATGTACCAGTCAGGTTAATATGTCATGTACTAGTCAGGGTGATATGGCATGTACCAGCCAGGTTGATATGTCATGTTGATATGTCATGTACCAGTCAGGTTGATATGTCAGGTTGATATGTCATGTACCAGTCAGGTTGATATGTCATGTACCAGTCAGGTTGATATGTCATGTACCAGTCAGGTTGATGTGTCATGTACCAGCCGGTTGATGTCAGGTTGATATTCCATGTACCAGTCAGGTTGATATGTCATGTACCAGTCAGGTCAATGTCAGGTTGCTATGTAATGTACCAGTCGGATTGATATGTCATGTACCAGGCAGGTTGATATGTCATGTACCAGTCAGGTTAATATGTCATGTACTAGTCAGGGTGATATGGCATGTACCAGCCAGGTTGATATGTCATGTTGATATGTCATGTACCAGTCAGGTTGATATGTCATGTACCAGTCAGGTTGATATGTCATGTACCAGTCAGGTTGATATGTCATGTACCGGTCAGGTTGATGTGTCATGTACCAGCACGGTTGATGTGCCAGGTTGATATGTCCTGTACCAGTCGGGTTGATATGTCAGGTTGATATGTCCTGTACCAGCCAGGTTAATATGTAATGTACCAGCCAGGTTGATATGTCAGGTTGATATGTCATGTACCAGTCGGGTTGAAATGTCAGGTTGATATGTAATGTACCAGCAAGGTTGATATGCCAGGTTGATATGTCATGTACCAGTCGGGTTGATATGTCATGTACCAGTCAGGTTGATATGTCAGGTTGATATGTAATGTACCAGCAAGGTTGATATGCCAGGTTGATATGTCCTGTACAAGTCATGTTGATATGTCATGTACCAGTGAGGTTGATATGTCATGTACCAGTCAGGTTGATGTGTCATGTACCAGCCAGGGTGCTATGGCATGTACCACACGGTTGATATGCCAGGTTGATGTCATGTACCAGTCAGGTTGATATGCCTGGTTGATATGTCATGTACCAGCCAGGTTGATATGTCCTGTACCAGTCATGTCGATATGTCATGTACCAGTCAGGTTGATATGTCAGGTTGATATGTCCTGTACCAGCAAGGTTGATATGTCATGTACCAGTCAGGTTGATATGCCTGTTGATATGTCATGTACCAGCCAGGTTGATATGTCAGGTTGAACTCAGGTTGATATGTCCTGTACCAGCAACATGTCCTGACCAGTCATGTCGATATTTAATGTACCAGTCAGGTTGATATGTCCTGTACCAGTCATGTTGATATGTCCTGTACCAGTCATGTTGATATGTCCTGTACCAGTCAGGTTGATATGTCATGTACCAGTCATGTTGATATGTCCTGTACCAGTCATGTTGATATGTCAGGTTGATATGTCATGTACCAGTCATGTTGATATGTCATGTACCAGTCATGTTGATATGTCATGTACCAGTCATGTTGATATGTCATGTACCAGTCATGTTGATATGTCATGTACCAGTCATGTTGATATGTCCTGTATAACCGGTTGGAAACAGAGTGATCGTGTGGTTTATAGTTCTATGGTCCTATTCTAGGGTGGAAAGTTCCGCTGCGGTGCCCTTGAACGCACACACACACACACACACACACACCTGACCTAAATAGCTTGTTGATATCCAGTTTCCACTGCTATGAATAGATATGATTTGAGTCCTCCTGTAGATAGGACAGTGGGCCAATGTCATTACATGTGGGTTATTCCCCAACTGCAGGCTAACTGATCAGCTCATGGAGATTTTGCCCAAATGGAAGAAATCAGAGCAAACCTAACCTGGAAGCACATAGCCCATTTCAGGTTGATGGGCTCTAGGAACTCTGGGTTAACTGGTAAGGCACCCCAGTAACTTTTATACATGTTGAATATTTTATTTAACTGGTCTAGGAACAGTGGGTTAACTGGTCTAGGAACAGTGGGTTAACTGGTCTAGGAACAGTGGGTTAACTGGTCTAGGAACAGTGGGTTAACTGGTCTAGGAACAGTGGGTTAACTGGTTGAGGAACAGTGGGTTAACTGGTCTAGGAACAGTGGGTTAACTGGTCTAGGAACAGTGGGTTAACTGGTCTAGGAACGGTGGGTTAACTGGTCTAGGAACGGTGGGTTAACTGGTCAAGGAACAGTGGGTTAACTGGTCTAGGAACAGTGGGTTAACTGGTCTAGGAACAGTGAGTTAACTGGTCTAGGAACAGTGGGTTAACTGGTCTAGGAACAGTGGGTTAACTGGTCTAGGAACAGTGGGTTAACTGGTCTAGGAACGGTGGGTTAACTGGTCTAGGAACAGTGGGTTAACTGGTCTAGGAACGGTGGGTTAACTGGTTTAGGAACAGTGGGTTAACTGGTCTAGGAACAGTGGGTTAACTGGTCTAGGAACAGTGGGTTAACTGGTCTAGGAACAGTGGGTTAACTGGTCTAGGAACAGTGGGTTAACTGGTCTAGGAACAGTGGGTTAACTGGTCTAGGAACAGTGGGTTAACTGGTCTAGGAACAGTGGGTTAACTGGTCTAGGAACAGTGGGTTAACTGGTCTAGGAACAGTGGGTTAACTGGTCTAGGAACAGTGGGTTAACTGCCTTGTTCAGGGGCAGAACGACAGATTTGTACCTTTCATCTCGGGGATTCTATCTTGCAACCTTTCGGTTACTAGTCCAACGCCTTGTTCTAACCACTAGTCTACGTGCTGGTTACTAGTCCAACGCTCTAACCACTAGGCTACCTGCTGGTTACTAGTCCAACACTAACCACTAGGCTACCTGCTGGTTACTAGTCCAACACTAACCACTAGTCTACCTGCTGGTTACTAGTCCAACGCTCTAACCACTAGGCTACCTGCTGGTTACTAGGCCAACGCTCTAACCACTAGGCTACCTGCTGGTTACTAGTCCAACGCTCTAACCACTAGGCTACCTGCTGGTTACTAGTCCAACACTAACCACTAGGCTACCTGCTGGTTACTAGTCCAACGCTCTAACCACTAGGCTACCTGCTGGTTACTAGTCCAACGCTCTAACCACTAGTCTACCTGCTGGTTACTAGTCCAACGCTCTAACCACTAGTCTACCTGCTGGTTACTAGTCCAACACTAACCACTAGGCTACCTGCTGGTTACTAGTCCAACACTCTAACCACTAGGCTACCTGCTGGTTACCAGCCCAACGCTCTAACCACTAGTCTACCTGCTGGTTACTAATCCAACGCTCTAACCACTAGGCTACCCTGCTGGTTACTAGTCCAACGCTCTAACCACTAGACTACCTGCTGGTTACTAGTCCAACGCTCTAACCACTAGTCTACCTGCTGGTTACTAGTCCAACACTCTAACCACTAGTCTACCTGCTGGTTACTAGTCCAACGCTCTAACCACTAGGCTACCTGCTGGTTACTAGTCCAACGCTCTAACCACTAGTCTACCTGCTGGTTACTAGTCCAACACTCTAACCACTAGTCTACCTGCTGGTTACTAGTCCAACGCTCTAACCACTAGACTACCTGCTCTAACCACTAGGTTACCTGCTGGTTACTAGTCCAACACTCTAACCACTAGGCTACCTGCTGGTTACTAGTCTAACACTCTAACCACTAGGCTACCTGCTGGTTACTAGTCCAACGCTCTAACCACTAGGTTACCTGCTGGTTACTAGTCCAACGCTCTAACCACTAGGCTACCTGCTGGTTACTAGTCCAACGCTCTAACCACTAGGCTACCTGCTGGTTACTAGTCCAACGCTCTAACCACTAGGCTACCTACTGGCTTTACTTCCGGCGCTGACAGAGATGGCCGCCCGCTTCGCGTTCCTAGGAAACTATGCAGTTTTTTGTTTTTTACGTGTTATTTCTTACATTAGTACCCCAGGTCATCTTAGGTTTCATTACATACAGTCGAGAAGAACTACTGAACATAAGAGCAGCGTCAACTCACCATCAGTATGACCAGGAATATGACTTTCCCGGAGCGGATCCTGTGTTCTGCCTTTCACCCAGGACAACGGAATGGATCCCAGCCTGCGACCCAAAACAACGACTTCGTAAAAGAGGCAAACGAAGCGGTCTTCTGGTCAGGCTCCGGAGACGGGCACATCGCGCACCATTCCCTAGCATTCTACTCGCCAATGTCCAGTCTCTTGACAACAAGGTTGATGAAATCTGAGCAAGGGTAGCATTCCAGAGGGACATCAGGGACTGTAACGTTCTTTGCTTCACGGAAACATGGCTCACTCGAGAGACGCTATCCGAAGCGATGCAGCCAACGGGTTTCTCCACGCATCGCGCCGACAGAAACAAACATCTTTCTGGTAAGAAGAGGGGCGGGGCGTATGCTTTATGGTTAACGAGACGTGGTGTGGTCACAACAACATACAGGAACTCAAGTCCTTCTGTTCGCCTGATTTATAATTCCTCACAATCAAATGTAGACCGCATTATCTACCAAGATAATTCTCTTCGATTATAATCACAGCCGTATATAACCCCCCCAAGCAGACACATTGATGGCTCTGAACGAACTTTATTTGACTCTTTGCAAACTGGAATCCACACGTCCTGAGGCTGCATTCATTGTAGCTGGGGATTTTAACAAGGCCAATCTGAAAACAAGACTCCCTAAATTGTATCAGCATATCGATTGCGCAACCAGGGCTGGTAAAACCTTGGATCATTGCTATTCTAACTTCCGCGATGCATATAAGGCCCTCCCCCGCCCTCCTTTCGGAAAAGCTGACCACGACTCCATTTTGTTGATCCCTGCCTACAGACAGAAACTAAAACAAGAGGCTCCCACGCTGAGGTCTGTCCAACGCTGGTCTGACCAAGCTGACTCCACACTCCAAGACTGCTTCCATCAGGTGGACTGGGATATGTTTCGTATTGCGTCAGACAACAACATTAACGAATACGCTGATTCGGTGAGCGAGTTCATTAGAACGTGCGTTGAAGATGTCGTTCCCATAGCAACGATTAAAACATTCCCAAACCAGAAACCGTGGATTGATGGCAGCATTCGCGTGAAACTGAAAGCGCGAACCACTGCTTTTAATCAGGGCATGGTCTCTCTCTCTCCAGGTGACCGGAAACATGACTGATTAATGTCTTTCCAACTCTCGCTTTCCCCTCCTTGCTACATTTGAGTCCCCTCCAATACTGATTAATGTCTTTCCAACTCTCGCTTTGTTTCCTTTCCTCCTTGCTAACCATTTGACCTCACTCTTTCCCAGTCCCCTCCAACTCACAAGGCAGGCAACTCTCTCCTCTTCTGTCCTCATCTTTACTAGAGGCTGCTCACCTACTAACCTCACTGCAACACCACTCAGCCCCTACCCAGGTCTCTGATCACTACTTTGTTCTCCTATCATCTCTAACCACTCAGCCTTTCCAGCCCTAACCACTCACCCTACATCAGTCAGCCCCACAGATGGTCTCTCTCTCCCACTACTCTCTCTCCTCTTCTATCCTATCATCTCTTCAGCAGATGGTCTCTCTCTCTCTCCACTACTCTCTCTCCTATCATCTCTAATCCCCAGATCATCTCCTCTTCTAACCACTCAGCCCCTACTCAGATGGTCTCTCTCTCTCTCCCACTACTCTCTCCTCTTCTATCCTATCATCTCTCTCAGCCCCTACCCAGATGGTCTCTCTCTCTCTCCTACTCTCAGATCCTCTCCTCTTCTATCCTATCATCTCTAACCACTCAGCCCCTACCAGATGGTCTCTCTCTCCCACTACTCTCTCCTCTCCTATCCTATCATCTCTAACCACTCAGCCCCTACCCAGATGGTCTCTCTCTCTCCCACTACTCTCTCCTCTTCTATCCTATCATCTCTAACCACTCAGCCCCTACTCAGATGGTCTCTCTCTCTCTCCCACTACTCTCTCCTCTTCTATCCTATCATCCTACTCAGCCCCTACCCAGATGGTCTCTCTCTTTCTCTCCTACTCTCTCTCCTCTTCTATCCTATCATCTCTAACCACTCAGCCCCTACCCAGATGGTACCTCTCTATGGTCTCTCTCTCCTCTCTATCCTATCATCTCTAACCACTCTCTCCTCTCTCTCCACTACTCTCCTCTTCTATCACTCTCCTCACACCAGCCCCTACCAGATGGTCTCTCTCTCTCCCACTACTCTCTCCTCTCTATCCTATCATCTCTAACCACTCAGCCCCTACCCAGATGGTCTCTCTCTCTCCACTACTCTCTCCTCTTCTATCCTATCATCTAACCACTCAGCCCCTACCCAGATGGTCTCTCTCTCTCCCACTACTCTCTCCTCTCTATCCTATCATCTCTAACCACTCAGCCCCTACCCAGATGGTCTCTCTCTCTCCCACTACTCTCTCTTCTATCCTATCATCTCTAACCCTATCTACCCATCTCACTACTCTCTCCTCTTCTAGCCATCCTAACCACTGTCCCAGATGGTCTCTCTCTCTCCTACTACTCTCTCCTCTCTATCCTATCATCTCTAACCACTCAGCCCCTACCCCACTACTCTCTCATCTCCTATCCTATCATCTCTAACCACTCAGCCCCTACCCAGATGGTCTCTCTCTCTCTCCTACTACTCTCTCCTCTCCTATCCTATCTAACCACTCAGCCCCTACCCAGATGGTCTCCCTCTCTCTCCCACTACTCTCTCATCTCCTATCCTATCATCTATTACCACTCAGCCCCTACCCAGATGGTCGGTCCATCTCTCTCTCTCACTACTCTCTCACTACTCTCTCCTCTTCTATCCTATCATCTCTAACCACTCAGCCCCTACCCAGATGGTCTCTCTCTCTCTCCCACTACTCTCTCCTCTTCTATCCTATCATCTCTCCCTTCTGCTAAATCCTTCTCCTTCCTGTCTCCTAATTCTGCCTCTTCGACCTCACTCTCCTACCTTTTCACATCCTATGTCTCACACTGTCCCAGTCCAAGCTCTTCTCTGTCCTGGTACCCCAATGGTGGAACCAGCTTCTCCGTGAAGCTAGGACATCTGAAGACATCTGAAACCTCCTCAAAGAGTACATTAAATAATCCCCTCCCACCCTTACTAGCTCTAACTTAGCTGACAGATACTTTACTGACTATGACTGGTCCAGCTAGCTATCTGAAGATGAATGTGCTGACTATGACTGGTCCACCTAGCTATCTGATGATGAATGTGCTGACTATGACTGGTCCACCTAGCTATCTGAAGATGAATGTACTGACTATGACTGGTCCACCTAGCTATCTGAAGATGAATGTACTGACTATGACTGGTCCACCTAGCTATCTGAAGATGAAGATGAACTGGTCCACCTAGCTATCTGAAGATGAATGTGCTGACTATGACTGGTCCACCTAGCTATCTGAAGATGAATGTGCTGACTATGACTGGTCCACCTAGCTATCTGAAGATGAATGTGCTGACTATGACTGGTCCACCTAGCTATCTGAAGATGAATGTGCTGACTATGACTGGTCCACCTAGCTATCTGAAGATGAATGTGCTGACTATGACTGGTCCAGCTATCTAGCTATGACTGGTCCACCTAGCTATCTGAAGATGAATGTGCTGACTATGACTGGTCCACCTAGCTATCTGAAGATGAATGTACTGACTATGACTGTCCACCTAGCTATCTGAAGATGAATGTTGACTATGACTGTGTCTGAGGTTGTCCCACCTAGCTATCTGAAGATGAATGTGCTGACTATGACTGGTAGCTATGAAGATGAATGTGCTGACTATGACTGGTCCACCAAGCTATCTGAAGATGAATGTACTGACTATGACTGAAGATGAATGTGCTGTGACTGGTCCACCAAGCTATCTGATGATGAAATGCTGACTATGACTGGTCCACCAAGCTATCTGATGATGAATGTATGGACTATGACTGGTCCACCAAGCTATCTGAAGATGAATGTATGGACTATGACTGGTTGTCCCAGCTATCTGAAGATGAATGTATGGACTATCTGATGATGAAGGTACTGACTATGACTGTGATATGTGGTTGTCCCACCAAGCTATCTGATGATGAATGTACTGACTATGACTGTGATATGTGGTTGTCCCACCAAGCTATCTGATGATGAATGTACTGACTATGACTGTGATATGTGGTTGTCCCACCAAGCTATCTGATGATGAATGTACTGACTATGACTATGACTGGTTGTCCCACCAAGCTATCTGATGATGAATGTACTGACTATGACTGTGATATGTGGTTGTCCCACCAAGCTATCTGATGATGAATGTACTGACTATGACTGTGATATGTGGTTGTCCCACCAAGCTATCTGATGATGACTGTACTGACTATGACTGTGATATGTGGTTGTCCCACCAAGCTATCTGATGATGAATAGCTATCTGATGATGACTGTATGACTATGACTGTGATATGTGGTTGTCCCACCAAGCTATCTGATGATGAATGTACTGACTATGACTGTGATATGTGGTTGTCCCACCAAGCTATCTGATGATGAATGTACTGACTATGACTGTGATATGTGGTTGTCCCACCAAGCTATCTGATGATGAATGTACTGACTATGACTGTGATATGTGGTTGTCCCACCAAGCTATCTGAAGATGAATGTACTGACTATGACTGTGATATGTGGTTGTCCCACCAAGCTATCTGATGATGAATGTACTGACTATGACTGTGATATGTGGTTGTCCCACCAAGCTATCTGATGATGAATGTACTGACTATGACTGTGATATGTGGTTGTCCCACCAAGCTATCTGATGATGAATGTACTGACTATGACTGTGATATGTGGTTGTCCCACCAAGCTATCTGATGATGAATGTACTGACTATGACTGTGATATGTGGTTGTCCCACCAAGCTATCTGATGATGAATGTACTGACTATGACTGATGATATGACTATGGTTGTCCCACCAAGCTATCTGATGATGAATGTACTGACTATGACTGTGATAGGTGGTTGTCCCACCAAGCTATCTGATGATGAATGTACTGACTATGACTGTGATATGTGGTTGTCCCACCAAGCTATCTGATGATGACTGTACTGACTGTAAGTCTCTCTGGGTGGGGCGTCTGCTAAATGACTAACATGTAAAAGTACATTTATTTTTCGGAGCATAACAATGCCCATACAAGGAACGCGGTACCTTCGGCGGTTGCCATGATGATTTCCTTACTGAACATGCGCAAACCTGCACAGCAAATATAGCCCGATTCTCACCCAATTGTCCAATCGTACCGCCCGGAGGTGCCACCAGGTGTATGTACTATACCGATTACTAGTTCACTAGGATTTGGCTGGACTGAAGCGCTCAGTGGGATAGTAGCTCCAATGGGTCAAATCCTGTAGTGTGTTTCAGACACTAGATGTGTTGACAACGATGAAGAAGAGATGATGAGGAGGAGGAGGAGGAGGAGGAGGAGGAGGAGCAGGTGGAGGAGGAGGAAGAGGAGGAGGAGGAGGAGGAGCAGGTGTATGTACTATACCGATTACTAGTTCACTAGGATTTGGCTGGACTGAAGCGCTCAGTGGGATAGTAGCTCCAATGGGTCAAATCCTGTAGTGTGTTTCAGACACTAGATGTGTTGACAACGATAAAGGAGAGGAGGAGGAGGAGGAAGAGGAGGAGGAGGAGGAGGAAGAGAAGGAAGAAGAGGAGGAGGAAGATGAGGAGGAGGAGGAGGAGGAGGGGCAGGTGGAGGAGGTGGAGGAGGAGCAGGTGGAGGAAGAGAAGGAAGAAGAGGAGGAGGAAGATGAGGAGGAGGAGGGGCAGGTGGAGGAGGTGGTGGAGGAGCAGGTGGAGGAGGAGAAGGAGAGAGGAGGGAGGAAGAGGAGGAGGAGGAGAGGAGGAGGAGGAGGAGGAGGAGGAGGAGGAGCAGGTGGAGGAGGAGGAAGAGGAGAAGGAAGAAGGAGGAGGAGGAAGAAGGAGGAGGAGGAGGAAGATGAGGAGGAGGAAAAAGAGGAGGAGGAAGAGAGAAGGAAGGAGGAGGAGGAGGAAGAGAAGGAAGAAGAGGAGGAGGAGATGAGGAGGAGGGGAGGAGGAGGAGGAGGAAGAGAAGGAGGAGCAGGTGGAGGAAGAGAAGGAAGAGAGGAGGAGGAAGATGAGGGAGGAGGAGGAGGAGGAAGGAAGAAGAGGAGGAGGAAGATGATGAGGAGGAGGAGGAGCAGGTGGAGGAAGAGAAGGAAGAAGAGGAGGAGGAGGATGAAGAGGAGGAGGAGGAGGAGGAGGAGGAGGGGCAGGTGGAGGAGGTGGAGGAGGAGCAGGTGGAGGAGGAGGAAGAGGAGGAGGGGAGGAGGAGCAGGTGGAGGAAGAAGATGAGGAGGAGGAGGAAGAGAAAGAGGAGGAGGAGGAAGAGGGAGAGGAAGAGGAAGAGGAGGAGGAGGAAGGGGAGGAGGAGGAGGAAGAGGAGGAGGAGGAAGATGAGCCATCCAGATACTGAAACAGTTTCATCTGTATCTGGTGAGAGACAAGGCTCTTTGACTTTGGTCTGAAGTCTGAGAGCTGCACCGACACAGTGAAGACCCCTCACAACTTCAGCCTTAATGACATGATTGTTGAGTATATTGTCTGTCTGTCATGTTGCTAACTGGAGGCAGAACACAGAACCCTGTTTGAGCAGATGGAAATGGAAGTGTGTAAGTACCTGTCTCTCTCAGTCCCTGAGCCTCAGATGACCCTCAGACTATTTCCACTATGGACCTCTGTGGCTTGGCAGCAGCTCAGAATTCAACACACTCAAGGAAGCTCTACCTTCTCTACCGCGTTAAGAAGCTCTACCTTCTCTACCGCATTAAGAAGCTCTACCTTCTCTACCGCGTTAAGAAGCTCTACCTTCTCTATCGCGTTAAGAAGCTCTACCTTCTCTACCGCGTTAAGAAGCTCTACCTTCTCTACCGCGTTAAGAAGCTCTACTTTCCCTACCGCGTTAAGAAGCTCTACTTTCCCTACCACGTTAAGAAGCTTAATGCGGTAGGGAAAGTAGAGCTTCTTAACACGGTAGAGAAGGTAGAGCTTCTTAACGCGGTAGGGAAAGGAGAGCTTCTTAACACGGTAGAGAAGGTAGAAGATGAGGAGGAGGAGGAAGAGAAAGAGAGGAGGAACACGGAGAGAAGGTAGAGGAGGAAGCAGGTGGAGGAGTGAGGAAGAGAGAAGGTAGAGCTTCTTGAGGTGGAGGGAGGCGGTAGAGAAGGTAGAGCTTCTTAACGCGGTAGAGAAGGTAGAGAAGCTCTACTTCCCTACCGCGTTAAGAAGCTCTACCTTCTCTACCGTGTTAAGAAGCTCTACTTTCCCTACCGCATTAAGAAGCTCTACTTTCCCTACCGCGTTAAGAAGCTCTACCTTCTCTACCGCATTAAGAAGCTCTACTTTCCCTACCGCGTTAAGAAGCTCTACCTTCTCTACCGTGTTAAGAAGCTCTACTTTCCCTACCGCATTAAGAAGCTCTACTTTCCCTACCGCGTTAAGAAGCTCTACCTTCTCTACCGTGTTAAGAAGCTCTACCTTCCCTACCGCATTAAGAAGCTCTACTTTCCCTACCGCATTAAGAAGCTCTACCTTCTCTACCGTGTTAAGAAGCTCTACTTTCCCTACCACGTTAAGAAGCTCTACTTTCCCTACCGTGTTGAGAAGCTCTACCTTCTCTACCGTGTTAAGAAGCTCTACTTTCCCTACCGCATTAAGAAGCTCTACTTTCCCTACCGCATTAAGAAGCTCTACTTTCCCTACCGCATTAAGAAGCTCTACTTTCCCTACCGCATTAAGAAGCTCTACTTTCCCTACCGCGTTAAGAAGCTCTACTTTCCCTACCGCGTTAAGAAGCTCTACTTTCCCTACCGCATTAAGAAGCTCTACTTTCCCTACCGCGTTGAGAAGCTCTACTTTCCCTACCGTGTTAAGAAGCTCTACCTCCCCTACCGCATTAGGAAGCTCTACTTTCCCTACCGCATTAAGAAGCTCTACTTTCCCTACCGCGTTGAGAAGCTCTACTTTCCCTACCGTGTTAAGAAGCTCTACTTTCCCTACCACGTTAAGAAGCTCTACTTTCCCTACCGCATTAAGAAGCTCTACTTTCCCTACCGCATTAAGAAGCTCTACTTTCCCTACCACGTTAAGAAGCTCTACTTTCCCTACCGCGTTGAGAAGCTCTACCTTCTCTACCGTGTTAAGAAGCTCTACTTTCCCTACCGCATTAAGAAGCTCTACTTTCCCTACCGCATTAAGAAGCTCTACTTTTCCTACCGCGTTAAGAAGCTCTACTTTCCCTACCGCGTTAAGAAGCTCTACTTTCCCTACCGCGTTAAGAAGCTCTACTTTCTCTACCGCGTTAAGAAGCTCTACTTTCCCTACCGCATTAAGAAGCTCTATTTTCCCTACCGCATTAAGAAGCTCTACTTTCCCTACCGCGTTAAGAAGCTCTACTTTCCCTACCGCGTTAAGAAGCTCTACTTTCCCTACCGCGTTAAGAAGCTCTACTTTCCCTACCGCATTAAGAAGCTCTACCTTCTCTACCGTGTTAAGAAGCTCTACTTTCCCTACCGCATTAAGAAGCTCTACTTTCCCTACCGCGTTAAGAAGCTCTACCTTCTCTACCGCGTTAAGAAGCTCTACCTTCTCTACCGCATTAAGAAGCTCTACTTTCCCTACCGCGTTAAGAAGCTCTACCTTCTCTACCGTGTTAAGAAGCTCTACTTTCCCTACCGCATTAAGAAGCTCTACTTTCCCTACCGCGTTAAGAAGCTCTACCTTCTCTACCGCGTTAAGAAGCTCTACTTTCCCTACCGCATTAAGAAGCTCTACTTTCCCTACCGCATTAAGAAGCTCTACTTTCCCTACCGCATTAAGAAGCTCTACTTTCCCTACCACGTTAAGAAGCTCTACTTTCCCTACCGCGTTGAGAAGCTCTACCTTCTCTACCGTGTTAAGAAGCTCTACTTTCCCTACCGCATTAAGAAGCTCTACTTTCCCTACCGCATTAAGAAGCTCTACTTTCCCTACCGCATTAAGAAGCTCTACTTTCTCTACCGCGTTAAGAAGCTCTACTTTCCCTACCGCGTTAAGAAGCTCTACTTTCCCTACCGCGTTAAGAAGCTCTACTTTCCCTACCGCGTTAAGAAGCTCTACTTTCCCTACCGCATTAAGAAGCTCTACTTTCCCTACCGCGTTAAGAAGCTCTACTTCCCTACCGTGTTAAGAAGCTCTACCTTTCCCTACCGCATTAGAAGCTCTACTTTCCCTACCGCATTAAGAAGCTCTACTTTCCCTACCGTGTTAAGAAGCTCTACTTTCCCTACCGTGTTAAGAAGCTCTACTTTCCCTACCACGTTAAGAAGCTCTACTTTCCCTACCGCATTAAGAAGCTCTACTTTCCCTACCACATTAAGAAGCTCTACTTTCCCTACCACGTTAAGAAGCTCTACTTTCCCTACCGTGTTAAGAAGCTCTACTTTCCCTACCGCGTTAAGAAGCTCTACTTTCTCTACCGCATTAAGAAGCTCTACTTTCCCTACCGCATTAAGAAGCTCTACTTTCCCTACCGCATTAAGAAGCTCTACTTTCCCTACCGCGTTAAGAAGCTCTACTTTCCCTACCGCGTTAAGAAGCTCTACTTTCCCTACCGCGTTAAGAAGCTCTACTTTCCCTACCACGTTAAGAAGCTCTACCTTCCCTACCGCGTTAAGAAGCTCTACCTTCTCTACCGCGTTAAGAAGCTCTACTTTCCCTACCGCATTAAGAAGCTCTACTTTCCCTACCACGTTAAGAAGCTCTACCTTCTCTACCGCGTTAAGAAGCTCTACCTTCTCTACCGAGTTAAGAAGCTCTACTTTCCCTACCGCGTTAAGAAGCTCTACTTTCCCTACCTTTTTCTAGAAGTTGTTATTTCTCTACCTCATTGCACAGAGTTAACTACAGCTTACAATCATAGGAAAATGTTGCCTCAGTCGTAAAACAAGCAGAAGCTCTAAAACTTTTCCCAAACCGCAAACCACGAGAAGCTGACTTTCCCTACCAGTAAATATCTTTGTAAAATTAGAAGCTCTACTTTCCCTAATGCTCCTTTCCCTGATTCAGCTCAACTGATCTCCTTCTCTCAGAAGCTCTACTTTCCCTAGTTAAGAAGCTCTACTTTCCCTACCATCAGAAGCTCTCTCTCCTGGCTCTACCTTGCAGTTAAGAAGCTCTACTTTCCCTAAAGAGAAACTCCCTTTCCCTCCTTTTTCTAGCAGATCAGTGATCTGGGTTAGAGTTAGTTAAAGAGAAACTACAGCTCTACAATCTAGGAAAACTGCCTCAGTCAGTAAAACAAGCAGACAGACGTCCTTAAAACTTGTTTTCCAAACTGTCCCTAAAGAGAAACTCCCTCTCCTAAACCACTGGCAGATCAGTGATCTGGATTCTACAACATCACTCAGTAAATATCTTTGTAAAATATAATAATGCCCTCTGATTCAGACAACTGATTCCTGTCAGTCTGAAGTCAGTGAGAGTGTGTCAGATCTCCTCCTGGCTCTGCATGTGAAACTCCCCGTCTCTCCTAGACTCCTAGCAGATCAGTGATCTGGGTTAGAGTTAGTTAAAGAGAAACTCCCTGTCTCTCCTAGACTCCTAGCAGATCAGTGATCTGGGTTAGAGTTAGTTAAAGAGAAACTCCCTGTCTCTCCGAGACTCCTAGCAGATCAGTGATCTGGGTTAGAGTTAGTTAAAGAGAAACTCCCTGTCTCTCCTAGACTCCTAGCAGATCAGTGATCTGGGTTAGAGTTAGTTAAAGAGAAACTCCCTGTCTCTCCTAGACTCCTAGCAGATCAGTGATCTGGGTTAGAGTTAGTTAAAGAGAAACTCCCTGTCTCTCCTAGACTCCTGGCTGATCAGTGATCTGGGTTAGAGTTAGTTAAAGAGAAACTCCCTGATACAGGAACTCACCTTCTTCTTAGCAGAGTGTTGCAGCAGTTCGTTGATCTGAACCTTGTCCTGTTGCAGCCGTCTCTTCATCAGTTTTGAACAGTTCACATTGACCGCCTCCAGGATGTGGGAGGAGTTATATTCTACGAAGGGCCGGCTGTCAATCAACAACACGCTGTCCAGACCCCCCTCCAGCAGGGCGACCAGCCCCTCGGCCCAGATGGGACGCACCGAGCCCTGCCTGGTCCCGGATGCCGAGCCTGATACAGGCCCTGAACCTTTGACTCCAGTCCCAGCTCGGGGTCCATTCCCCACCCCAGGTCCCCAATCCCCCAGTCCCACCCCAGTCCCAGCTCGGGGTCCATTCCCCACCCCAGGTCCAATCCCAGTCCCTCCAGTCCCAGCTCGGGGTCCATTCCCCACCCCAGGTCCAATCCCAAACCCCCCTGCAGCTCCGGCTGCAATCCCAAAACCAGTCCCTCCAGTCTCAGCTCCAGTGCAGGCTCCCACTCCCACGGGACGTTCCGACATGACGACCCCTTCTTTATCCCTTTCTCACAGCCCCTCCTCCTCTTCCTCCCTCCTCCTCTTCCCCTTAGGCGGGTGGGTGGCTAGCGGTCCAGTTGCGCGACGCAGCCCTCAGGAGATGAACAGACCCATTGTGTAGGCTGAGTATGATGTCATCCTGATGGAGCTTAGCAGCACAGCCCAGGCGAGAGAGAGAGAGCGAGAGAGACAGAGAGACAGACAGAGAGAGAGAGACAGAGACAGAGAGACAGAGTGAGAGAGAGAGAGCCTCTCTCTGGCCCTGAAGGACTAAAAACCTAAACCCCACTATCTTTCTTGTGCCTCTGTGTTGTGTGTGTGTGTGTGTGTGTGTGTGTGTGTGTGTGTGTGTGTGTTCATGTGTGTGTGTGTGTGTGTGTGTGTGTGTGTGTGTGTGTGTGTGTGTGTGTGTGTGTGTGTGTGTGTGTGTGTGTGTGTATGGGGAGGGGGAAGGTCTCTTTCACACCATTGCAGGAGCGGAACAAAAGAGAGCTTGGCTGACGATTACATCATCATGAACCTCACTCCTCCATTTATACTGAAGAGTTGATCAGCCTGGAGAGGAGAGGAGAGGAGAGGGGAGGGGAGGGAGGGGGAGGGGGAGGGGAGGGAGGGAGGAGGGGAGGGGAGGGGGGGGGGAGGGGAGGGGAGAGGGGAGGGAGGGAGGAGAGGAGAGGGGAGGAGAGGGGAGGGGGGAGGGAGAGGGAGAGGAGAGGGAGGGGGAGGGAGAGGGAGGGAGGGGAGGGAGGGGGGAGGGGAGGGAGGGGGAGGGGAGGGGAGGGGGAGGGGGAGGGGGAGGGGAGGGGGAGGGAGGGGGAGGAGAGGGGAGGGGGAGAGGGAGGAGGGGAGGGGAGGGGGGGGGGGGAGGGGAGGGGAGGGGAGGGGAGGGGAGGAGAGGGGAGGGGAGGGAGAGGAGAGGGGAGGGGGGGGGGGGGGAGGGGAGGGGGGAGGAGGGGAGGGGGAGGGGAGGGGAGGGAGGAGGGAGGAGAGGAGGGAGGGAGGAGGGGGGGGAGGAGGGGAGGGGAGGGGAGGGGAGGGAGGGAGGGAGGGGAGGGGGGAGGGGGGGAGGGGAGAGGGAGGGGAGGGGAGGGGAGGGGAGGGGAGGGGGAGGGGAGGGGGGGGGGGAGGGACTGGGAGAGAATTAGACCAACTACAGGATTGGAACAGAAACAATCGTGGAACATATTCTGGTCTGGTTTCATAATAATGGACAGTTAGTCAGACAACTTGTCCTTATGCTGAAACAGCCACATGAGGGGGGTCCATGGAGAGTCAAGATCAGCGGTTGCCTTCTCTGTCCCGGGGTCACCATCAGAAACACGTTAGGACAAGGGAAACCTAGATTTTGTTGTACATAAAATATCTTGGTGGTACTGTTCCCACCAGGTTACTGTTCCCACCAGGTTACTGTTCCCACAGGATTGGTTACTGTTCCCACCAGGTTACTGTTCCCACTATGGTACTGTTCCCACTATGTTACTGTTCCCACTATGTTACTGTTCCCACCAGGTTACTGTTCCCACCAGGTTACTGTTCCCACCAGGTTACTGTTCCCACTATGGTTACTGTTCCCACCAGGTTACTGTTCCCACTATGTTACTGTTCCCACCAGGTTACTGTTCCCACTATGTTACTGTTCCCACTATGTTACTGTTCCCAGGTTACTGTTCCCACCAGGTTACTGTTCCCACTATGTTACTGTTCCACCAGGTTACTGTTCCCACCAGGTTACTGTTCCCACCAGGTTACTGTTCCCACTGGTTACTGTTCCCACCATGTTACTGTTCCCACCAGGTTACTGTTCCCACCAGGTTACTGTTCCCACTATGTTACTGTTCCCACTATGTTACTGTTCCCACCAGGTTACTGTTCCCACCAGGTTACTGTTCCCACCAGGTTACTGTTCCCACTATGTTACTGTTCCCACCAGGTTACTGTTCCCACCAGGTTACTGTTCCCACCAGGTTACTGTTCCCACTATGTTACTGTTCCCACCAGGTTACTGTTCCCACCATGTTACTGTTCCACCAGGTTACTGTTCCCACTAGGTTACTGTTCCCCCAGGTTACTGTTCCCACTATGTTACTGTTCCCACCAGGTTACTGTTCCTATGTTACTGTTCCCACTATGTTACTGTTCCCACTAGGTTACTGTTCCCACTATGTTACTGTTCCCACTATGTTACTGTTCCCACCAGGTTACTGTTCCCACTATGTTACTGTTCCCACCAGGTTACTGTTCCCACTATGTTACTGTTCCCACCAGGTTACTGTTCCCACTATGTTACTGTTCCCACCAGGTTACTGTTCCCACCAGGTTACTGTTCCCACCAGGTTACTGTTCCCACCAGGTTACTGTTCCCACCAGGTTACTGTTCCCACCAGGTTACTGTTCCCACCAGGTTACTGTTCCCACTATGTTACTGTTCCCACCAGGTTACTGTTCCCACTATGTTACTGTTCCCACTATGTTACTGTTCCCACCAGGTTACTGTTCCCACCAGGTTACTGTTCCCACTATGTTACTGTTCCCACCAGGTTACTGTTCCCACTATGTTACTGTTCCCACCAGGTTACTGTTCCCACTATGTTACTGTTCTCACCAGGTTACTGTTCCCACTATGTTACTGTTCCCACTATGTTACTGTTCCCCTATGTTACTGTTACTATGTTACTGTTCCCACTGTTACTGTTCCCACCAGGTTACTGTTCCCACTATGTTACTGTTCCCACTATGTTACTGTTCCCACCAGGTTACTGTTCCCACTATGTTACTGTTCCCACCAGGTTACTGTTCCCACTATGTTACTGTTCCCACCAGGTTACTGTTCCCACTATGTTACTGTTCCCACCAGGTTACTGTTCCCACTATGTTACTGTTCCCACCAGGTTACTGTTCCCACTATGTTACTGTTCCCACCAGGTTACTGTTCCCACTATGTTACTGTTCCCACCAGGTTACTGTTCCCACTATGTTACTGTTCCCACCAGGTTACTGTTCCCACTATGTTACTATGTTACTGTTCCCACCAGGTTACTGTTCCCACTGTTCCCACCAGGTTACTGTTCCCACCAGGTTACTGTTCAGGTTACACTATGTTACTGTTCCCACCAGGTTACTGTTCCCACTATGTTACTGTTCCCACCAGGTTACTGTTCCCACCAGGTTACTGTTCCCACAGGTTACTGTTCCCACCAGGTTACTGTTCCCACTAGGTTACTGTTCCCACTAGGTTACTGTTCCCACTAGGTTACTGTTCCCACTATGTTACTGTTCCCACCAGGTTACTGTTCCCACTATGTTACTGTTCCCACCAGGTTACTGTTCCCACTAGGTTACTGTTCCCACCAGGTTACTGTTCCCACTATGTTACTGTTCCCACCAGGTTACTGTTCCCACTATGTTACTGTTACTGTTCCCACTATGTTACTGTTCCCACCAGGTTACTGTTCCCACCAGGTTACTGTTCCCACTATGGTACTGTTCCCACCAGGTTACTGTTCCCACTATGGTACTGTTCCCACCAGATTACTGTTCCCACTATGTTACTGTTCCCACCAGGTTACTGTTCCCACTATGTTACTGTTCCCACTATGGTACTGTTCCCACCAGGTTACTGTTCCCACTATGTTACTGTTACCACTATGTTACTGTTCCCACCAGGTTACTGTTCCCACTATGTTACTGTTCCCACTATGTTACTGTTCCCACTATGTTACTGTTCCCACCAGGTTACTGTTCCCACTGGTTACTGTTCCCACTAGGTTACTGTTCCCACTATGTTACTGTTCCCACCAGGTTACTGTTCCCACTATGTTACTGTTCCCACCAGGTTACTGTTCCCACTATGTTACTGTTCCCACCAGGTTACTGTTCCCACTATGTTACTGTTCCCACCAGGTTACTGTTCCCACTATGTTACTGTTCCCACCAGGTTACTGTTCCCACTATGTTACTGTTCCCACCAGGTTACTGTTCCCACTATGTTACTGTTCCCCCACTATGTTACTGTTCCCACTAGGTTACTGTTCCCACCAGGTTACTGTTCCCACCAGGTTACTGTTCCCACCTATGTTACTGTTCCCACCAGGTTACTGTTCCCACTATGTTACTGTTCCCACTAGGTTACTGTTCCCACTATGTTACTGTTCCCACTATGTTACTGTTCCCACTAGGTTACTGTTCCCACCAGGTTACTGTTCCCACTATGTTACTGTTCCCACCAGGTTACTGTTCCCACTATGTTACTGTTCCCACTATGTTACTGTTCCCACCATGTTACTGTTCCACCAGGTTACTGTTCCCACTATGTTACTGTTCCCACTATGTTACTGTTCCCACCAGGTTACTGTTCCCACTATGTTACTGTTCCCACCAGGTTACTGTTCCCACTATGTTACTGTTCCCACCATGTTACTGTTCCCACTGTTCCCACCAGGTTACTGTTCCCACTATGTTACTGTTCCCACTATGTTACTGTTCCCACCAGGTTACTGTTCCCACCATGTTACTGTTCCCACCAGGTTACTGTTCCCACTATGTTACTGTTCCCACCAGGTTACTGTTCCCACTATGTTACTGTTCCCACTATGTTACTGTTCCCACTATGTTACTGTTCCCACCAGGTTACTGTTCCCACCAGGTTACTGTTCCCACTATGTTACTGTTCCCACTATGTTACTGTTCCCACCAGGTTACTGTTCCCACTATGTTACTGTTCCCACTATGGTACTGTTCCCACCAGGTTACTGTTCCCACTATGTTACTGTTCTCACCAGGTTACTGTTCCCACTATGGTACTGTTCCCACCAGGTTACTGTTCCCACCAGGTTACTGTTCCCACTATGGTACTGTTCCCACCAGGTTACTGTTCCCACTATGTTACTGTTCTGTTACTGTTCCCACTATGTTACTGTTCCCACCAGGTTACTGTTCCCACTAGGTTACTGTTCCCACCAGGTTACTGTTCCCACTATGTTACTGTTCCCACTATGTTACTGTTCCCACCAGGTTACTGTTCCCACCAGGTTACTGTTCCCACTATGTTACTGTTCCCACCAGGTTACTGTTCCCACTAGGTTACTGTTCCCACCATGTTACTGTTCCCACTATGTTACTGTTCCCACTATGTTACTGTTCCCACTAGGTTACTGTTCCCACTATGTTACTGTTCCCACTAGGTTACTGTTCCCACTATGTTACTGTTCCCACCAGGTTACTGTTCCCACTATGTTACTGTTCCCACCATGTTACTGTTCCCACCATGTTACTGTTCCCACTATGTTACTGTTCCCACTATGTTACTGTTCCCACTATGTTACTGTTCCCACTATGTTACTGTTCCCACTATGTTACTGTTCCCACTATGTTACTGTTCCCACCTAGGTTACTGTTCCCACCAGGTTACTGTTCCCACTATGTTACTGTTCCCACCATGTTACTGTTCCCACCAGGTTACTGTTCCCACCAGGTTACTGTTCCCACTATGTTACTGTTCCCACCAGGTTACTGTTCCCACTATGTTACTGTTCCCACCATGTTACTGTTCCCACTATGTTACTGTTCCCACCAGGTTACTGTTCCCACTATGTTACTGTTCCCACCAGGTTACTGTTCCCACTATGTTACTGTTCCCACCAGGTTACTGTTCCCACTATGTTACTGTTCCCACCAGGTTACTGTTCCCACTATGTTACTGTTCCCACCATGTTACTGTTCCCACTATGTTACTGTTCCCACATGTTACTGTTCCCACCATGTTACTGTTCCCACTATGTTACTGTTCCCACTATGTTACTGTTCCCACTATGTTACTGTTCCCACCTATGTTACTGTTCCCACTATGTTACTGTTCCCACTATGGTACTGTTCCCACCAGGTTACTGTTCCCACCAGGTTACTGTTCCCACTATGTTACTGTTCCCACCAGGTTACTGTTCCCACTATGTTACTGTTCTCACCAGGTTACTGTTCCTACTATGTTACTGTTCCCACTATGTTACTGTTCTCACCAGATTACTGTTCCCACTATGTTACTGTTCCCACCAGGTTACTGTTCCCACTATGTTACTGTTCTCACCAGATTACTGTTCCCACTATATTACTGTTCCCACCAGGTTACTGTTCCCACTATGTTACTGTTCCCACCAGGTTACTGTTCCCACCAGGTTACTGTTCCCACTATGTTACTGTTCCCACTAGGTTACTGTTCCCACTATGTTACTGTTCCCACTATGTTACTGTTCCCACAGGTTACTGTTCCCACTATGTTACTGTTCCCACCAGGTTACTGTTCCCACTATGTTACTGTTCCCACTATGTTACTGTTCCCACCAGGTTACTGTTCCCACTATGTTACTGTTCCCAGGTTACTGTTACTATGTTACTGTTCCCACCATGTTACTGTTCCCACTATGTTACTGTTCCCACTAGGTTACTGTTCCCACTGTTACTGTTCCCACTATGTTACTGTTCCCACCATGTTACTGTTCCCACCAGGTTACTGTTCCCACTATGTTACTGTTCCACTATGTTACTGTTCCCACTATGTTACTGTTCCCACTATGTTACTGTTCCCACCAGGTTACTGTTCCCACTATGTTACTGTTCCCACTATGTTACTGTTCCCACCAGGTTACTGTTCCCACCAGGTTACTGTTCCCACTATGTTACTGTTCCCACTATGTTACTGTTCCCACTATGTTACTGTTCCCACTATGTTACTGTTCCCACTATGTTACTGTTCCCACCATGTTACTGTTCCCACTATGTTACTGTTCCCACTATGTTACTGTTCCCACTATGTTACTGTTCCCACTATGTTACTGTTCCCACAGGTTACTGTTCCCACTATGTTACTGTTCCCACCAGGTTTACTGTTCCCACTATGTTACTGTTCCCACTATGTTACTGTTCCCACCAGGTTACTGTTCCCACTATGTTACTGTTCCCACTATGTTACTGTTCCCACTATGTTACTGTTCCCACCAGGTTACTGTTCCCACCAGGTTACTGTTCCCACTATGTTACTGTTCCCACTATGTTACTGTTCCCACTATGTTACTGTTCCCACTATGTTACTGTTCCCACCAGGGTACTGTTCCCACTATGTTACTGTTCCCACCAGGTTACTGTTCCCACTATGTTACTGTTCCCACAGGTTACTGTTCCCACCAGGTTACTGTTCCCACTATGTTACTGTTCCCACTATGTTACTGTTCCCACCAGGTTACTGTTCCCACTATGTTACTGTTCCCACCAGGTTACTGTTCCCACCAGGTTACTGTTCCCACTATGTTACTTTTCCCACCAGGTTACTGTTCCCACTATGTTACTGTTCCCACCAGGTTACTGTTCCCACTATGTTACTGTTCTCACCAGGTTACTGTTCCCACTATGTTACTGTTCCCACTGTGTTACTGTTCCCACTATGTTACTTTTCCCACCAGGTTACTGTTCCCACTATGGAACTGTTCCCACTATGTTACTGTTCCCACTATGTTACTGTTCCCACTATGTTACTGTTCCCACTATGTTACTGTTCCCACTATGTTATGTTACTGTTCCCACTATGTTACTGTTCCCACTATGTTACTGTTCCCACCAGGTTACTGTTCCCACTATGTTACTGTTCCCACAGGTTACTGTTCCCACTAGGTTACTGTTCCCACTATGTTACTGTTCCCACTATGTTACTGTTCCCACTATGTTACTGTTCCCACTATGTTACTGTTCCCACCATGTTACTGTTCCCACCATGTTACTGTTCCCACCATGTTACTGTTCCCACTATGTTACTGTTCCCACTATGTTTACTGTTCCCACTATGTTACTGTTCCCACTATGTTACTGTTCCCACTATGTTACTGTTCCCACCATGTTACTGTTCCCACCATGTTACTGTTCCCACCAGGTTACTGTTCCCACCATGTTACTGTTCCCACTATGTTACTGTTCCCACTATGTTACTGTTCCCACCATGTTACTGTTCCCACTATGTTACTGTTCCCACCATGTTACTGTTCCCACTATGTTACTGTTCCACTATGTTACTGTTCCCACCAGGTTACTGTTCCCACTATGTTACTGTTCCCACTATGTTACTGTTCCCACTATGTTAGGTTACTGTTCCCACCAGGTTACTGTTCCCACTATGTTACTGTTCCCACCAGGGTTACTGTTCCCACCAGGTTACTGTTCCCACATTTGTTACTGTTCCCACCTGTTACTGTTCCCACTATGTTACTGTTCCCACTATGTTACTGTTCCCACTTCAAAGGGGGAGACACTGTTACTGTTGTTACTGTAGACCCAAACTGTTACAGACCTATGTTGCCCTGTTCCCACCAGGTTACTGTTCCCACCAGGTTACAGACCTATATCCATCCTGCCCTTTAGACCCAAACTGTTACAGAATATCCATCCTGCCCTGAGAATGTTTTACTATATCCATCCAGGTCATTATATCCATCCTGCCCTGCCCTAGACCCAAACTGTTAAGACCATATCCTTGCCCTGCCTCAGACAACATAATTTTCTATGGCTGGTCTGCTTTCCACCTGTTACAGACCTATACCATCCTGCCCTGCCTCTAGACCCAAACTGTTACAGACCTATATCCATCCTGCCATCTCTAGACCCAAACTGTTACAGACCTATATCCATCCTGCCCTGCCTCTAGACCCAAGCCTGTTACAGACCTTATCCATCCTCACCCAAACCCAACTGTTACAGACCTATGTCCATCCTGAAATACCCAAAATATGGACAACTACAAATCCTATAGACCATCCTGCCCTGCTCTTAGACCCAAACTGTTACAGACCTAATCCATCCTGCCCTGTCTGACCCAAACCTATTACTGTTAGACCCTCCATCCTGCCCTTCAACCCAAACATATTACAGTGCCCTGCCTCTAGACTGTTACAGACCAAAGATTGGAATCCATCCTGCCCTGCCTCTAGACCCAAACTGTTACAGACCTATATCCATCCTGCCCTGCCTCTAGACCCAAACTGCCTCTACCCAGACCTATATCCATCCTGCCCTGCCTCTAGACCCAAACTGTTACAGACCTATATCCACTAGACCCAAACTGTTACAGACCTATATCCATCCTGCCCTGCCTCTAGACCCAAACTGTTACAGACCTATATCCATCCTGCCCTGCCTCTAGACCCAAACTGTTACAGACCTATATCCATCCTGCCCTGCCTCTAGACCCAAACTGTTACAGACCTATATCCATCCTGCCCTGCCTCTAGACCCAAACTGTTACAGACCTATATCCATCCTGCCCTGCCTCTAGACCCAAACTGTTACAGACCTATATCCATCCTGCCCTGCCTCTAGACCCAAACTGTTACAGACCTATATCCATCCTGCCCTGCCTCTAGACCCAAACTGTTACAGACCTATATCCATCCTGCCCTGCCTCTAGACCCAAACTGTTACAGACCTATATCCATCCTGCCCTGCCTCTAGACCCAAACTGTTACAGACCTATATCCATCCTGCCCTGCCTCTAGACCCAAACTGTTACAGACCTATATCCATCCTGCCCTGCCTCTAGACCCAAACTGTTACAGACCTATATCCATCCTGCCCTGCCTCTAGACCCAAACTGTTACAGACCTATATCCATCCTGCCCTGCCTCTAGACCCAAACTGCTACAGACCTATATCCATCCTGCCCTGCCTCTAGACCCAAACTGTTACAGACCTATATCCATCCTGCCCTGCCTCTAGACCCAAACTGCTACAGACCTATATCCATCCTGCCCTGCCTCTAGACCCAAACTGTTACAGACCTATATCCATCCTGCCCTGCCTCTAGACCCAAACTGTTACAGACCTATATCCATCCTGCCCTGCCTCTAGACCCAAACTGTTACAGACCTATACCCATCCTGCCCTGCCTCTAGACCCAAACTGTTACAGACCTATATCCATCCTGCCCTGCCTCTAGACCCAAACTGTTACAGACCTATATCCATCCTGCCCTGCCTCTAGACTGTTACAGACCTATATCCATCCTGCCCTGCCTTTCTAAGGTGTTCGAAAGCCAAGTTAACAAACAGATCACCGACCATTTCGAATCCCACCTTACCTTTTCCGCTATGCAATCTGGTTTCAGAGCTGGTCACGGGTATACCTCAGCCACGCTCAAGGTCCTAAACGATATCATAACCGCCATCGATAAGAGACAATACTGTGCAGCCGTATTCATTGATCTGGCCAAGGCTTTTTCGACTCTGTCAATCACCGCATTCTTATCGGCAGACTCCTTGGCTTGTCTCACTCAACAGCCTTGGTTTCTCAAATGACTGCTTCGCCTGGTTCAGCAACTACTTCTCAGACAGAGTTCAGTGTCAAATCAGAGGGCCTGTTGTCTGGACCTCTGGCAGTCTCTATGGGTGTGCCACAGGGTTCAATTATCGGGCCGACTCTCTTCTCTGTATATATCAATGATGTTGCTCTTGCTGCTGGTGATTCTCTGATCCACCTCTACGCAGACGACACCATTCTGTATACTTCTGGCCCTTCTTTTGACACTGTGTTAACAACCCTCCAGACGAGCTTCAATGCCAGACAACTCTCCTTCCGTGGCCTCCAACTGCTCTTAAATACAAGTAAAACTAAATGCATGCTCTTCAACCGATCGCTGCCCACACCTGCCCGCCTGTCCAGCATCACTACTCTGGATGGCTCTGACTTAGAATATGTGGACAACTACAAATACTTAGGTGTCTGGTTAGACTGTAAACTCTCCTTCCAGACTCACATTAAGCATCTCCAATCCAAAATTAAATCTAGAATCATCTTCCTATTTCGCAACAAAGCATCTTTCACTCATGCTGCCAAACATACCCTCTTAAAACTGACCATCCTACTGATCCTTGACTTCGGAGATGTCACCTATAAAATAGCCTCCAACACTCTACTCAAGCCGGTGTAGTACGATTCAAATTGGATGCAGTCTATCACAGTGCCATCCGGTTTGTCACCAAAGCCCCCATATACTACCCACCACTGCGACCTGTATGCTCTCGTTGGCTGGCCCTCGCTTCATACTCGTCGCCAAACCCACTGGCTCCAGGTCATCTACAAGTCTCTGCTAGGTAAAGCCCCGCCTTATCTCAGCTCGCTGGTCACCATAGCCGCACCCACCCGTAGCACGCGCTCCAGTAGGTATATCTCACTGGTCACCATAGCCGCACCCACCCGTAGCACGCGCTCCAGTAGGTATATCTCACTGGTCACCATAGCCGCACCCACCCGTAGCACGCGCTCCAGCAGGTATATCTCACTGGTCACCATAGCAGCACCCACCCGTAGCACGCGCTCCAGCAGGTATATCTCACTGGTCATCCCCAAAGCCAATTCTTACTTTGTCCGCCTTTCCTTCCAGTTCTCTGCTGCCAATGACTGGAACAAACTGCAAAAATCACTGAAGCTGGAGACTCATATCTCCCTCACTAACTTTAAGCACCAGCTGTCAGAGCAGCTCACAGATCACTGCACCTGCACATTGCCCATCTGTAAATAGCCCATCCAACTACCTCATTCCCATACTGTATTTATTTATTTATTTATCTTGCTCCTTTGCACCCCAGTATCTCTACTTGCACATTCATCTTCTGCACATCAATCACCCCAGTGTTTTAATTGCTATATTGTAATTACTTTGCCACCATGGCCTATTTATTGCCTTTACCTCCCTTATCTTACCTCATTTGCACACACTGTATATAGACTTGTTCTACTGTATTATTGACTGTATGTTTGTTTATTCCATGTGTAACTCTGTGTTGTTGTATGTGTGGCACTGCTTTGCTTTATCTTGGCCAGGTCACAGTTGTAAATGAGAACTTGTTCTCAACTGACCTACCTGGTTAAATAAAGGTGTTCTCTACTAGCCTACCTGGTTAAATAAAAGTGTTCTCAACTAGCCTACCTGGTTAAATAAAGGTGTTCTCAACTAGCCTACCTGGTTAAATAAAGGTGAAATAAAATAAAAATGATCTCTGATCTCAACTAAGGTTCCACCATGGCCTCCACTAATATTGACTTCCACTAACAGAAGCTATCATATATATGTGTGTGTGTGTGTGTGTGTGTGTGTGTGTGTGTGTGTGTGTGTGTGTGTGTGTGTGTGTGTGTGTGTGTGTGTGTGTGTGTGTCTGAGAGAGAGAGAGAGAGAGAGAGAGAGAGACTGTGGAACACCAACTTCCCAGTCTGAGCCTGACTCACAGACCAATAGCATTAGGAGAGGAAATTCCCCGCGCCGTCGAACCAACCACACACCCATGTCAAACCAGCAGTTAGGCTAACAGACAGTAACACCAAGCAGAAATTCCCCCAGACATTTTCCTCCTTGACGCGACCACCCAGAACGAACAATAAAATAGATTGTTTGGCAGACATGTCGATGACACGTGCCAAAACAAATAAAAGTGTTTCAGACTAGGCTATAAACATGTCACCTGTGAACCACACCATGGTCTCCAGACACCTCACCTCAGACACCTCAATCTCACAGGCTCACAGCTCCCAGACATCCCTGAGTCCGCCTCATAGCTCTACACAGTCACTGTCCTTAGAGACTTGGCCACACAGGCGGTCTCACTGATTAATACAGCTACGAAGTATCCCCCAGAAATGGACAGGGCCAACTGGTCCTGGAAAGTTTAGATGGACAGGGCTCCACACTGGTCCTGGAACAGTTTAGATGGACAGGGCTCCACACTGGTCCTGGAACAGTTTAGATGGACAGGGCTCCACACTGGTCCTGGAACAGTTTAGATGGACAGGGCTCCACACTGGTCCTGGAACAGTTTAGATGGACAGGGCTCCACACTGGTCCTGGAACAGTTTAGATGGACAGGGCTCCACACTGGTCCTGGAACAGTTTAGATGGACAGGGCTCCACACTGGTCCTGGAACAGTTTAGATGGACAGGGCTCCACACTGGTCCTGGAACAGTTTAGATGGACAGGGCTCCACACTGGTCCTGGAACAGTTTAGATGGACAGGGTTCCACACTGGTCCTGGAACAGTTTAGATGGACAGGGCTCCACACTGGTCCTGGAACAGTTTAGATGTCTACCAGTCGAAAATAAGTAGGAAATACAAATAACAAATAATTAAAGAGCAGTAGTAAAATAACAGTAGTGAGGCTTTATACAGGGTGTTACGGTACAGAGTCAATGTGGAGGCTATATACAGGGTGTTACGGTACAGAGTCAATGTGGAGGCTATATACAGGGTGTTACGGTACAGAGTCAATGTGGAGACTATATACAGGGTGTTACGGTACAGAGTCAATGTGGAGGCTATATACAGGGTGTTACGGTACAGAGTCAATGTGGAGGCTATATACAGGGTGTTACGGTACAGAGTCAATGTGGAGGCTATATACAGGGTGTTACGGTACAGAGTCAATGTGGAGGCTATATACAGGGTGTTACGGTACAGAGTCAATGTGGAGGCTATATACAGGGGTTACGGTACAGAGTCAATGTGGAGGCTATATACAGGGGGTACGGTACAGAGTCAATGTGGAGGCTATATACAGAGTCAGTCAATGTGGAGGCTATATACAGGGTGTTACGGTACAGAGTCAATGTGGAGGCTATATACAGGGTGTTACGGTACAGAGTCAATGTGGAGGCTATATACAGGGTGTTATGGTACAGAGTGGTACCAGTACAGAGTCAATGTGGAGGCTGGCATACAGGGGGTAATTTGCAGAGTCAATGTGGAGGCTATATACAGGGGGTACCGGTACAGAGTCAATGTGGAGGCTATATACAGGGTGTTACGGTACAGAGTCAATGTGGAGGCTATATACAGGGGGTACCGGTACAGAGTCAATGTGGAGGCTATATACAGGGGTGTTATGGTACAGAGTCAATGTGGAGGCTATATACAGGGTGTTACGGTACAGAGTCAATGTGGAGGCTATATACAGGGTGTTACGGTACAGAGTCAATGTGGAGGCTATATACAGGGTGTTATGGTACAGAGTCAATGTGGGAGGCTATATACAAGGTGTTACGGTACAGAGTCAACGTGGAGGCTATATACAGGGTGTTACGGTACAGAGTCAATGTGGAGGCTATATACAGGGTGTTACGGTACAGAGTCAATGTGGAGGCTATATACAGGGTGTTACGGTACAGAGTCAATGTGGAGGCTATATACAGGGTGTTACGGTACAGAGTCAATGTGGAGGCTATATACAGGGTGTTACGGTACAGAGTCAATGTGGAGGCTATATACAGGGTGTTACCGGTACAGAGTCAATGTGGAGGCTATATACAGGGTGTTACGGTACAGAGTCAATGTGGAGGCTATATACAGGGTGTTACGGTACAGAGTCAATGTGGAGGCTATATACAGGGTGTTACGGTACAGAGTCAATGTGGAGGCTATATACAGGGTGTTACGGTACAGAGTCAATGTGGAGGCTATATACAGGGTGTTACCGGTACAGAGTCAATGTGGAGGCTATATACAGGGTGTTACGGTACAGAGTCAATGTGGAGGCTATATACAGGGTGTTACGGTACAGAGTCAATGTGGAGGCTATATACAGGGTGTTACGGTACAGAGTCAATGTGGAGGCTATATACAGGGTGTTACGGTACAGAGTCAATGTGGAGGCTATATACAGGGGGTTACGGTACAGAGTCAATGTGGAGGCTATATACAGGGTGTTACCGGTACAGAGTCAATGTGGAGGCTATATACAGGGTGTTACGGTACAGAGTCAATGTGGAGGCTATATACAGGGTGTTACCGGTACAGAGTCAATGTGGAGGCTATATACAGGGTGTACCGGTACAGAGTCAATGTGGAGGCTATATACAGGGTGTTACGGTACAGAGTCAATGTGGAGGCTATATACAGGGGGGTACCGGTACAGAGTCAATGTGGAGGCTATATACAGGGTGTTACGGTACAGAGTCAATGTGGAGGCTATATACAGGGGTGTACCGGTACAGAGTCAATGTGGAGGCTATATACAGGGTGTTACGGTACAGAGTCAATGTGGAGGCTATATACAGGGTGGTACCGGTACAGAGTCAATGTGGAGGCTATATACAGGGTGTTACGGTACAGAGTCAATGTGGAGGCTATATACAGGGTGTTACGGTACAGAGTCAATGTGGAGGCTATATACAGGGTGTTACGGTACAGAGTCAATGTGGAGGCTATATACAGGGTGTTACGGTACAGAGTCAATGTGGAGGCTATATACAGGGTGTTACGGTACAGAGTCAATGTGGAGGCTATATACAGGGTGTTACGGTACAGAGTCAATGTGGAGGCTATATACAGGGTGTTACGGTACAGAGTCAATGTGGAGGCTATATACAGGGTGTTACGGTACAGAGTCAATGTGGAGGCTATATACAGGGTGTTACGGTACAGAGTCAATGTGGAGGCTATATACAGGGTGTTACGGTACAGAGTCAATGTGGAGGCTATATACAGGGTGTTACGGTACAGAGTCAATGTGGAGGCTATATACAGGGTGTTACGGTACAGAGTCAATGTGGAGGCTATATACAGGGTGTTACGGTACAGAGTCAATGTGGAGGCTATATACAGGGTGTTACGGTACAGAGTCAATGTGGAGGCTATATACAGGGTATTACGGTACAGAGTCAATGTGGAGGCTATATACAGGGGGGTACCGGTACAGAGTCAATGTGGAGGCTATATACAGGGTGTTACCGGTACAGAGTCAATGTGGAGGCTATATACAGGGTGTTACGGTACAGAGTCAATGTGGAGGCTATATACAGGGGGGTACCGGTACAGAGTCAATGTGGAGGCTATATACAGGGTGTTACGGTACAGAGTCAATGTGGAGGCTATATACAGGGTGTTACGGTACAGAGTCAATGTGGAGGCTATATACAGGGGGTCACCGGTACAGAGTCAATGTGGAGGCTATATACAGGGGGGTACCGGTACAGAGTCAATGTGGAGGCTATATACAGGGGGGTACCGGTACAGAGTCAATGTGGAGGCTATATACAGGGGGGTACCGGTACAGAGTCAATGTGGAGGCTATATACAGGGGGGTACCGGTACAGAGTCAATGTGGAGGCTATATACAGGGGTGTACCGGTACAGAGTCAATGTGGAGGCTATATACAGGGTGTTACGGTACAGAGTCAATGTGGAGGCTATATACAGGGGGGTACCGGTACAGAGTCAATGTGGAGGCTATATACAGGGTGTTACGGTACAGAGTCAATGTGGAGGCTATATACAGGGTGTTACGGTACAGAGTCAATGTGGAGGCTATATACAGGGTGTTACCGGTACAGAGTCAATGTGGAGGCTATATACAGGGTGTTACCGGTACAGAGTCAATGTGGAGGCTATATACAGGGGGGTACCGGTACAGAGTCAATGTGGAGGCTATATACAGGGTGTTACGGTACAGAGTCAATGTGGAGGCTATATACAGGGGGGTACCGGTACAGAGTCAATGTGGAGGCTATATACAGGGTGTTACGGTACAGAGTCAATGTGGAGGCTATATACAGGGTGTTACGGTACAGAGTCAATGTGGAGGCTATATACAGGGTGTTACGGTACAGAGTCAATGTGGAGGCTATATACAGGGTGTTACGGTACAGAGTCAATGTGGAGGCTATATACAGGGGGGTACCGGTACAGAGTCAATGTGGAGGCTATATACAGGGTGTTACGGTACAGAGTCAATGTGGAGGCTATATACAGGGTGTTACGGTACAGAGTCAATGTGGAGGCTATATACAGGGTGTTACGGTACAGAGTCAATGTGGAGGCTATATACAGGGTGTTACGGTACAGAGTCAATGTGGAGGCTATATACAGGGTGTTACGGTACAGAGTCAATGTGGAGGCTATATACAGGGTGTTACGGTACAGAGTCAATGTGGAGGCTATATACAGGGGGGTACCGGTACAGAGTCAATGTGGAGGCTATATACAGGGTGTTACGGTACAGAGTCAATGTGGAGGCTATATACAGGGTGTTACGGTACAGAGTCAATGTGGAGGCTATATACAGGGTGTTACCGGTACAGAGTCAATGTGGAGGCTATATACAGGGTGGTACGGTACAGAGTCAATGTGGAGGCTATATACAGGGGTGTACCGGTACAGAGTCAATGTGGGAGGCTATATACAGGGGGGTACCGGTACAGAGTCAATGTGGAGGCTATATACAGGGTGGTACCGGTACAGAGTCAATGTGGAGGCTATATACAGGGTGTTACGGTACAGAGTCAATGTGGAGGCTATATACAGGGGGGTACCGGTACAGAGTCAATGTGGAGGCTATATACAGGGTGTTACGGTACAGAGTCAATGTGGAGGCTATATACAGGGTGTTACGGTACAGAGTCAATGTGGAGGCTATATACAGGGTGTTACGGTACAGAGTCAATGTGGAGGCTATATACAGGGTGTTACGGTACAGAGTCAATGTGGAGGCTATATACAGGGTGTTACGGTACAGAGTCAATGTGGAGGCTATATACAGGGTGTTACGGTACAGAGTCAATGTGGAGGCTATATACAGGGTGTTACGGTACAGAGTCAATGTGGAGGCTATATACAGGGTGTTACGGTACAGAGTCAATGTGGAGGCTATATACAGGGTGTTACGGTACAGAGTCAATGTGGAGGCTATATACAGGGTGTTACGGTACAGAGTCAATGTGGAGGCTATATACAGGGTGTTACGGTACAGAGTCAATGTGGAGGCTATATACAGGGTGTTACGGTACAGAGTCAATGTGGAGGCTATATACAGGGTGTTACGGTACAGAGTCAATGTGGAGGCTATATACAGGGTGTTACGGTACAGAGTCAATGTGGAGGCTATATACAGGGTGTTACGGTACAGAGTCAATGTGGAGGCTATATACAGGGTGTTACGGTACAGAGTCAATGTGGAGGCTATATACAGGGTGTTACCGGTACAGAGTCAATGTGGAGGCTATATACAGGGGTGTACCGGTACAGAGTCAATGTGGAGGCTATATACAGGGTGTTACGGTACAGAGTCAATGTGGAGGCTATATACAGGGGGGTACCGGTACAGAGTCAATGTGGAGGCTATATACAGGGTGTTACGGTACAGAGTCAATGTGGAGGCTATATACAGGGGTGTACCGGTACAGAGTCAATGTGGAGGCTATATACAGGGGGGTACGGTACAGAGTCAATGTGGAGGCTATATACAGGGGGGTACGGTACAGAGTCAATGTGGAGGTTATATACAGGGAGGACCGGTACAGAGTCAATGTGGAGGCTATATACAGGGGGGTACCGGGACAGAGTAAATGTGGAGGCTATATATACAGGAAGGACCTGTACAGAGTCAATGTGGAGGCTATATACAGGGAGGACCTGTACAGAGTCAATGTGGAGGCTATATACAGGGGGGTACGGTACAGAGTCAATGTGGAGGCTATATACAGGGGGGTACCGGTACAGAGTCAATGTGGAGGCTATATACAGGGTGTTACGGTACAGAGTCAATGTGGAGGCTATATACAGGGGGGTACCGGTACAGAGTCAATGTGGAGGCTATATACAGGGGGGTACCGGTACAGAGTCAATGTGGAGGCTATATACAGGGTGTTACGGTACAGAGTCAATGTGGAGGCTATATACAGGGGGGTACCGGTACAGAGTCAATGTGGAGGCTATATACAGGGTGTTACGGTACAGAGTCAATGTGGAGGCTATATACAGGGTGTTACGGTACAGAGTCAATGTGGAGGCTATATACAGGGTGTTACGGTACAGAGTCAATGTGGAGGCTATATACAGGGTGTTACGGTACAGAGTCAATGTGGAGGCTATATACAGGGTGTTACGGTACAGAGTCAATGTGGAGGCTATATACAGGGTGTTACGGTACAGAGTCAATGTGGAGGCTATATACAGGGGGGTACCGGTACAGAGTCAATGTGGAGGCTATATACAGGGTGTACCGGTACAGAGTCAATGTGGAGGCTATATACAGGGTGTTACGGTACAGAGTCAATGTGGAGGCTATATACAGGGGGTACCGGTACAGAGTCAATGTGGAGGCTATATACAGGGTGTTACGGTACAGAGTCAATGTGGAGGCTATATACAGGGTGTTACGGTACAGAGTCAATGTGGAGGCTATATACAGGGGGGTACCGGTACAGAGTCAATGTGGAGGCTATATACAGGGGGGTACCGGTACAGAGTCAATGTGGAGGCTATATACAGGGGGGTACCAGTACAGAGTCAATGTGGAGGCTATATACAGGGGGGTACCGGTACAGAGTCAATGTGGAGGCTATATACAGGGGGGTACCGGTACAGAGTCAATGTGGAGGCTATATACAGGGGTGTACCGGTACAGAGTCAATGTGGAGGCTATATACAGGGTGTTACGGTACAGAGTCAATGTGGAGGCTATATACAGGGGGGTACCGGTACAGAGTCAATGTGGAGGCTATATACAGGGTGTTATGGTACAGAGTCAATGT